>NW_027313127.1:0-23534 GCF_040954645.1 Diabrotica undecimpunctata
CGCGCTATCTCAGAGTAAAACCAATTTTACTTAAAATTTTCTTTACTTGAAACAAAAAACAACAAAAACTTTAAACTTTTGATTAGCCTAACAAAACCTCAGTTCTTAAATTTGAATGCTAATGACCATGATGTCGAAACGATCCTTCACAGATATAAAATTCAATTGTACAAACACTTACAGCTTATTTCCTTCTTGAGTTGTATGTTGGAACATACCCAGAAAAGTCCAGTCTCCTCAACGATGTGATCTCTCCTTTTTGGCACCTCGGCTCGTTCTTAACGTCTCTGCAAACCTCCTGCAGACTACACAAAAAACACCTGATTCACTTCTCCAAAATCAGCTACTTATTTATGACACCAGGACCTCCTTTTGTCAACTTGATGCCGTAAGAATACTTTCAAATATACTTTATAAAATGCCACGGTAGATACAAGGACCTCTTTTAATCTACTTGTTATCTCCTGCAAACTATTCACTTCTTTTCGTTACGCCGGTATCCAAACTCACGAACCACACCCTATCTTGAGACAAACGACTGTTTCCTTTCGATGACCAAAATATCACCGCCTTCTCCTGTCTCATGATCGACTCACAAATTCCCATTTAAAAACGACCGTCCAATCAAAAGCTCAAATTGTGTTTACCATGATTTTGGAAAAGCCTAATTTCGGTTTCAGAGAAAAACTAAATAGCTTACTTTAAAATTGGTTTTTTCAATACATCATTTATACATATTTCAAAAGATTAGAATATGGTCATTTAATACTCGACTATACAAACAATGAAAAGATTAACTTACAGGTAAAATGTCTTCTAATTCTAAACAAAGGTTTTTTGATAATTTTGTTTGAAACGGAAAAAGGTCGTTTGCCAAACAAATTTCTATTCTTATCTACACTAAATCTTATCTTAAATTACTATATACATTTTTGTTTATAATGATATCTTAAAATTTTATTCCGATGGATATTTTTATTTATTTTTCTTTGGTTGGGAAAGAAAAAGTATGACAATATATATATATATATATATATATATATATATATATATATATATATATATATATATATATACTTTCATCGTACTGCACAAATCGCGCGATGTAGAGTAGATGTCTCAGCCTGCACCTGAAAATATATAATATATTAATTATTATTATTACCTAATAATAATAATTATTATTATTATAAGTATCTGGCATATTAAAAATAATGTTCTACATATATTGTGATCAGCCTGTTATGTGTGCTGTCTTTGGTAATCTTACAAAGGTGAACAAAAACCATTCTTGGGGGATTACATCTGTTATGTAAATTCTGTTAGATAGATTTAGGAGTATGTGGAGGTACCATCATCAATGCATTTAATTAATTCAGCAGGTATTTTATCTGGGCCTACTGCTTTCTAATTCTGCCATTATAATATTCGGCCCTGCTGTTCCGGTAGTTCTTCTTGTAATAATCTATCATCGGCAAATATTCTCGTTATGTAGTATTTCCACAATTTAAGTATATCTTTGATGTCTGTGATAAGTATGTTGTCATCATCTTTGAGTATTCCATAATGTACCTTTTTTTAATTTTCGTTAATTCTTTTATTTTTTTATGCATATTAAAACCATTATAATTTATCTTCAGGTTATTTTTCTATGTGGGGCTTTTTTAACTTAATTAATTCGTCGACTTAACATTTTTTCTCTCTTCCATAAGTATTCAGAATTTCAATGCCATCCAGTTCTGTCTTTTATACATTTTTTTCTCTCTTCGATTAGTATTTAGATTTCCAAGTTCATCCAGTTCTGTTTTTTATACATTTTTCTTGTTTAATACTCGCGATCATAAAATCCGGGTCACCTTGAAAATTTTAAGTTTCTTGAATATTTTTGCCTCTGGTGCAGTAATAACCTTTTTAGGCTAACGTATTTTTTATTTGTCATCAATGTTTGTTTTGAAATAAAAAGAAACGGTTTTTTATTGTTTTTGTTGAAAAAGTAGAAAACAAACCAAATTGTTGATAAAACAGACATACGAAAAAAATGGAAACAGGACGTGGTAAAATGTCAGTGAAATTTTAATGACTAATATCGTGTATTGCCTCCACTTGCTCTAATAACCTCTTGCAGACGACGGGGCATACTCTTAATTTTTCTCCGGATTACATGTTGTGGTATGTTATTCCACTCTCTCACTAACAGATCCTTAAGCTCCTGTGCGTTGTTGGGATGAGATGTTAGGGGTTAAATACATTTTTTCAAATCGTCCCAGAGATGTTCGATGGGATTTAGGTCCGGAGACCTAGCTAGCCAGGGTAATCTCGTAATTCCAACCTCGTCCAAGTATTGCATACTGATCGTGGCAACGTGCGTTCGCGCGTTGTTCTGCATAAAAACGACGTCTTCTCCAAGCTTTGCCATGGTATGCATAACATGTTCTTCCAGAATCTCCGTAATGTCCCTTCGTGCAGTTAAGGACCCATTTTCGATGAAAGGTAATTTTGTGCGGAAGTCGGAAGCTACACCTCCTCAAGCCATGACTGAGCCTCCACCAAATGGCATACTTGGAGCAATGCAAGCTTGTGAAAATCATTCACCGGTTCTCCTCGAAACTCGTACACGTCCATCGGATCCAGTTAGGCAGAAACGGGATTAATCTGAGAATAACTCTTTGCTCTAATCGTTAATTCCCCAATGCGCGTATTGTCGAGCAAAAGCTAGTCGTGCAACTTGATGCACCAGGCGAAGTGGAGGTCCTGTAGCCATTAGCCGAGAAGATAGTCCAAAAGAACGAAGTCTTCTACTGACTGTTGCAACGCTAACATTGCGATTTCGTACTTCCTGTAGACGATTTCGATGCATAATCGCAGTTGAGGTCCGGTTTCGTAAAGCCTGAAACACAAGAAAACGGTCATCTCGTACCGTGGTCGTTCTTTTTCGTTCAGAGCCAGGTTGTCTGGATAGCAAATTCTTCTCCTAAAAGCGTTGAAGCACTCGTTGAACCGTAGAAAGGTTTACGCCAACAGTTCTTGCGACTTGCCGTTGAGTGTGACCGTCCTTCTCAAGCGCAACAATTTGTGCCGTTTTAACAACAGTCAAGGGTATTTTTGGCAAAAAATAAACACTAATAATGGCACCAATAAACACTAATGGTGGCAATAATAAACGTTTGTTCGTTGCGTTTGAACAGAAAGTCGAATCACAAATGAGACATTTAAAACAAGCGGCAGTTACAGATACCGTTCATTTTGGGAAGTGTGCAGTTTTCCGTGAAATCGGCACTATTGGAATTCTTTGTTGCAAAGGAAACCGCTAAACCGACAACAATTCTCAGAAACATGCATTAGTTTATATTTGTGTTATTATTATTTACGATAAAACTCGTTAAAAATGAAATATCGGTGATTTTCAAGGTGACCCAGATTTTATGATCACGAGTGTATTTCTGTACCTGCCTCAAATAATGTTTTTTGTATGCGAGACCACTTTTCTTTTCATTACCATTATCTAATGTTAGGATTTCTTCCTTTACTATATTAATTTATTGTTTCAGTTATTGATGTAACGCTGTAATTTTTATTTTTCTAATATCCAGTGGTAGCTTAGCTTGTGTCTTTTTGATTTTTTTTTCAATTTTTCTTACAGTACTGCTAGGCAGGTTATGGTCTGCGTTACTCTCTGCTTCCGGATATGCCTTTACGGTTTTAGTCGAGTTTTGGCATATCTATTTGGCATTATTATATAGTTAATATGGTTTCTGACTGTATGATCTGTCTTATATGCCGGTGACCTCTAGGTAGACAATCTTCTGCCAGATAATTGAAACATTGTATTCATAAATACCAAATTTTCAGTTTGACGGAAATTGACAAGTATATCCCCTCTTTTATTTCTCCCACCCAAACCAAATTCCTCAACTGATCTGTCAACTTTTTCTTTTCCAACCTTTTCCAAAGCTTTTCAGAGAAGTCTGATCGTTGTCTTCTTCCCCTGTAACTTTGGTATTTTAAAGACACCTTTTCGGTTACATTCTCTATTTTTTAGTCTTTTTCAGTACTGGTATTGTCGTTCCAAACAGGGACGCCTAGAAAGAATATCGGCATTATTATTAAAACACCCTTTTCAATATACTACGTCTGAGTAAACTGTTGAAGTCTCTCTATTTGGCAAGCAAGGTGTCCTTCTAGCTTTTTAAAATTCATTAGCCACTGTAAAGCTCTATGGTCAGTTCTGATTGTAAAATTTCTATTTTAAAAGAAAGTATGAAAATATTATAGGGTTTTTATAATAGCTCATAGATTTTCCTGTGCATTTCTATCTTGGTATCTTAATTTGTTGTGTTATATCTTATACGTATGTATTGTGTTCTTTTCTAATGTAAGCGTTTTGGTATCTTAAGTCATTACTGGCAATACATATTAATCATCGTTTTTAGGTTTATCGGTATGTTGCTTTTAGAGATACCTCTCAACCGTGGATATGCGGTCTGTTTGATTGTCTACATTTTTTCTAATTTGGTGTCTTGGATACTAACCCAGTTTAGTTGATTTCTTTGATAAATTCATTCGCTAGAGACATATTTCCCTGGAAAACCAAATTAGTCAAAAATTTTGTTTTTTAGTGATTTATGTACAGGCCAACTATTTTTGAGGGCTCCAGATATTTTGTCTTGAATCGAATTTTTTAAAAGTATTTATTATTAGTTTATGTCATTCGTAAAGCATAGATTTTTTCATTTTTATCATAAATATTTTTTTTTTCATTTCATTTATGCTTGTACCTTTATTATCACGCTCTATTTATAAAAACCAAATACTAAAATAAAATATCAAAACTCTCAAACCGAATCATTTCAGATCGTTTAACTTATCAACCATAAGCGAGACGAAAAATCACTCCAACCCTCTTCTAAAACATAACATCAATTTATCAAACTAAAAAAGGCAAAACCTGACGATGAATCCAAAGAGAAGAATGATTCTATTTAAAATAACAAAAAATTGAGAGCGCAATTCTCAGTTCGGACCGAAAGTGTGAAAACATTCTATATTTCACAGGAATTGATTCATTTGTTTTCGATTTAAAGCTATACCGATCTACTGCGCGTATTAAATCGAGATCTGTGCACACTGGGAGAAATTCTGATAGTGATACAATACGAACTTTTTATTAAAATATCTCTCGAGGTGAACTAAAAGAAAAGAAAAACCTTTTGTAAAAAAAAATAAAATAAAAAATAAAGTTATACGAAAATATAGAGGATTACATAAAATTCAAACAAATAAAATTTATCATATATAAAAACATGCAATCTGCAATCTGATAGAGAGAAGAATTTATTAGAAACTACATACTAGAGAAATTGGTTCAAAACGAACATCGTGGTGTTGTAAGAAATCACTTCAATTATATGTGTTAGCAGAAAATTCAGAAATTTTATTATTAAGGTCTCTCTTTCTTCAATCCACGCGCTATCTCAGAGTTGTAGTGGTCATCGTGATATCGTGTATTGTCCGCATCCAAAGATCTCTGTCTCTGGTTATTTCTTGTAACTTATACATAGATCTTTTGCTTATGCTTGTAATTTGATCGATATGTCTTGTTGGGGATCTTCCTTGTGATTTTCGGCCTTCTACCTTTCCTTGGATAATAAGTATTTCCATGTTTTCTGTGCCTGTTCTCATAAGATGTCCAAAGTATTTTAATTGTTGGAGATGGACTTTGCTGGATAGCCGTTTGCTGACTTTAAGATTTAAAATTGAAATATTTGACCTATGGTCGGTCCACTGAATTGGTAACATTATTCTCCAACAGAACATTTCAGTGGGGTGTATCTTTCTTCTTTCTGCTTATCGTAGGGTCCAAGATTCACATCCGTATATCAGTATTGGGAATATTAAGCAGTTGATCAACCTCATTTTTAGAGTTCGTGAAATTTGAGAGTCCTTCCATATTTTGGCCACGGCGACTTTTGCTAGATCACATCTACGTTTTATTTCTTCCTATAGTGACCCTGTGTTTGTGATTAATGATACCAGATATAAATATGAGCTCACAACCTCAAACCGGTCAATCGTGATTAGGTCTGAATGATTGTTATATAGTCTATCCACTATCATGATCTTCGTCTTTGATATGTTTAACTGCATACCAAATTTTCGTTTTTAACCAGTCGTATAACATCATTGAATTAAGGTAACTGTAGTCAAATAGCATTGTCATAAGGAGGATTAGCGATTGTTCTTAGAACTATAGATTAAAATCTTTGTATTTTCATAGCACTAAATTATCTAGCTGATCCCAAAGCTACGAACCATATGACCAAATGGGCTTTATCTTGTTATCAGCAACATGTTGTAAATCCTTTTGGGCTAAAGGATGCTTATCGAGGTTAATTTTTTTATATGTACCTTTTTAGAGTGAATGTAATATGTTTAGATTTTGAGAGGCTTATGGTAATTCTCACGAGCTTAAGCCTTTGTTTTTATAATTAGTTTTGTTTTAATGTAATTGCAGTCTCTCTCATGCTATTACTGGATTTGTATAAGAGGTTAGAAAGACATTATCGTCTGCAAATATTGGAAGTATTACGTTATAGTTTGTTAGTATGTTAGCCATATATATCAAGTAAAGAATAATGAAGTAGAGTTTAGAGAGTTAGAAAAAATCTACAGTACTTGTAATATTAACCTTTCAGCGCTCGTAATATTTTTTGCATCAAAGCGCGCGTGACATATTTTTATGTATTTTTGATAAATGTGAGTTAGCTCATATTTCTTGAATGTGAATCATAAAACATATAAATATATTACAAATAATAATGAGTGAATATATTTATTTGCAAATTTTACAAAATAAAACAAAAACTATACTTTTATTTTTTATTCTAGGTAATCAAATAAATCAATGCACAGTTAAAACCTATCATCTTGACTGTTTGTATTACAGGAGTTACACATTTGTAGTAAGTGAATATTTTTTGCAAGTAAAAGAATTGTATTTAAATGGATGCCGTTGTCCTTTTTCTTTCCGCGTTACAAGAACGACAAACTCCACGTTTTGGAAGAAGAATTGTTTCCTTATGTTCAGTTACAGTTTGTCCATATCTGACTTTTAGAAATGCGCCCTCATCTGAGCTAATCCCTTGAAACAAGGTGCTCTTTCATTAGACTCAGCTACAAATTAAAAAAAAAATCTTCGATCTTTTGGGCAATTATCACACGAAAATCTATATAAAACTAAAAAATATAACAGAAATATATCTGTAAAATATAACAGAAGGCCATCTCCTGAAGATGCGAGAAGCTGAATATACTGCACACATTTTGTCCACCGTATCAACACCTCCCTTAGTTGCATTATAAATCATAATTACTTGTGGTTTTTGATTATCTAGATGAATTTTGTCATTATCGTATAAATTTTAAAGCATGATTACAGCTTTGTTTTTGCGAGGTACAAAAGACACGAGTATTATCTCATTTTGGAATCCAAAAAGACAACTTTTACTAACTTTTTCCTTGTTAGGTAAAAATTCTTGAGGAACTTCTGCCTTATTTTTTTTTTTCAAAGTTCCAACTAAAGTGATTTTTTTGCGGTAAATAATTAGCAAGTGGAACGCTAGTATAGTAGTTGTCGGTGGTAAGTTTCGATTGCTATTTTTTATGGAAGAAACAAGTCTCTCTGCGATGTCAGTTGGTAAGTTGTATATAACGTATGAAATTCATCAAAAAAGTCACGGATTGCAGCCAATTTTTCAATTTTGCGGCGCTTAAATCTAGTTGTGCGATCGTCAAATCTCAAGCAAATTGTTATAAACATAAATCGTTTGTAGCTCATCACAGGACTTGTTATCTTAATTCCTGTTCCGTCGCTTGCCCAAATTCTCTGACATTTGTAAAATGTGATTTTTTTATTCCAGCAACCCTAAATACACCATAAACTCGTTTCTGTTTATATCCTTGCAGTCTCGTTCTCTATAATATACTTAACGTAATCATATTCTTGCAATATATCTATTAGTGCAGCATATATTATGGTCGATCATGTTAGCGTCTATTATTTTCAAAAAGGATTCTTGCTCATTATTCATATTTCGGGCTCTATTCGAGTGACACCAGGCTGCTCTTTTACAATGTTAATTGTTTTTGTCTTAGACGAAGTTGTCGTCCTCATTTTGTACCATCTGGTAGTTTTATTTTTTGCTACATAATAGTCGGAAATTGAAGCTGTTAGGGATCCTTCATCGGATAATCCCTCTTCAGAAGAACTGTTTAAAACTTCTTATTCCATATACTCTTTAAACAAATCACTATCACTAAAAAACTAAATTTGTTATCAATATTATTATCATCAATATTATTATTATTAAATTTCTAAACTTAAAATCTGATACAGAATACAAATAAGCGAAATAACATTGTCTAAGATCATAATACTTACATAAATTAAAATAATTACTCCAAAACTCGCGCGCACCGTTAATCTTGATTTAAATATCTCACAACAACTAAATGCAATATCCAACCAACAAAATTTAACTGCCACATCGTACCTAACGGAATATTTTAAGAATAGAAAAGTGTTAGGCAGCAACTAAATTTAGAATAAAAGTGGCGTACACTATTTTGTTAAATTGTCAAAAAATTTATGTAATCGCGCGCGCTGAAAGGTTAAACTTACATATTGGTAGTTCCATTTGATATGGAGTGTTAAGGAAAGAATAGAATTGGTTTTTCTTGTTTTAGAGGCACTACTCAGGTAAATGGACTACATATTGTCAAAGAATGTTCTAGAAGTCAACTTCGAGTGGAGGCAGATATAATCATAAATAATTTAAAAACACATACCGATTCGGACACCAATGCAGATGAAGGCGACATAACGCCTTTCTCGAGGTTTAAAAAAAATTCGTCAAAGTCTGAAAAGCTGCTGAAGTAAAGCATCTGAGTAGTTTCTACAGTAAATGTGAAAAACAATCGAGTACAGTAGAGCAAGTACTGTAAAAACTTAGTAACTTACTTACTGTAATATTAGAATGTCTTGAAAACCCTAATTTTTCCAAAAGATACTTTTTTCTATTTTTTGATACTATTATTACAAAGAACTATTTTACCAAGTAACTGCTTGTGGAAGCATTAGTATTAAGTTAATGTATAGGAACAGGACAAAAAGGGAAAATCACCTAGGTAAAGATTGTGATATTATTGGTTCAAACACACTGAAAAATAAAGAAGAATGACTATTGCACTGCAGAGGAAAGCGAAATAGTAGTTTAATATTATCCAATCACACTAAGGCCTGTCCAAAAAAGCTAGTAAATAATATTCTCAAAAGAAAAAATAGAGTGCTAGTTGATCAGCCTAATATTATAAAATAGTATAAAACAACATGGATAACGTAGATCGGTAGATGAAAATATCAGCCACTAAAACTTCAAACTAAACTAAACTAAATCTTCAGCTAATTTGCATAGCTACTCAGGATACAACCAGACGAATCACCTTATTGTCTATAAGGACATAAAAACTTGTATTGGTTTTCACAAAAAACAATGTTTTTTATCATACAGATTAGATATATATGATTTTTTTCTATAATTTTTGTAATAATTAGAAATAAAAATTTTTAGTTTTTAATTTTTAGCACCTTTAGTTTTTTGTTAGTCATGCCATTGATTATGCCACCTAGCTTTAAAAATGAGACCCATATTTTGGGAAAAGTACGATATTTTTAACAAAATCTTTCCCAAACTTTACTTTTGTAAGTATTAATAAGACTAAAAATTAAATATTTCTTAAATACAAAAACAAGTTTCGGGCGCTATTTGGATGAATGATACAATAAATCTTAGAGATCATAGAACATCGCAAGTAATGGAAGATCATACAAGATCAAGTGTAATACTACGATATACGCAAAATCAATTAACCCATTAAAGCCCAGATTAACTTTTCTTTTTTTATTACAAGTTTTTTTGTCCTAAAGTTAGAAGTAAACATATGATTTTTTGTCAAATTTTAATTAGAAAAAAATACAAACTGATACCATATGGTATCACTTGGAACTTATGATAAATCCAATTTACAAAAAAAAAAATTATTAAAAATGATACGAAACAAAACAGTTTACACATAGTTCGACATCACATTTTATGCATTGTGTCCTCCCAAATGTAGTACAACCAATTCCAGCGCAACGTCTTCTATTACTTATAAGGAGCAACAAAATGATCGATTACTTCTGCGAAAGGTTCCGTGCGATCCTTCTTTCTCCCAGCACTTGTCGATTTGACGCCATACCGAGTCAAATAACCTGAACTATTTCGCGACGAAAATCGAGGTTGGATATATGTTTGTTATTTTTTCTGTAAATGATCCAGGTATTATTTAGTGCGGTACCTACCATCCAAGTAAATATAAACTTTTCATACAAACTGTAGTCAGCTAAGAAAAAATCAGATACTTGTTCAACAAGATCTCCTTTTACCCATTTATTTTGTTGATCATATTTTTCTATTCCTTTTCTTTTTTTTTACCTCTCTGCAAATTGAGTAGTTTTTCTTTTTGAACTTCTTGTAATCTGTTTTGAACCCAATTACTTTTAGACCTCAAAGGTTCCTGAGAAAGACCAGCAGAAAATTTTTGTTGGACAGACTATTCCCGCTTACTGCAGGATTAGCAGGACGACTAGGTGGAACTCTATATTTCCGCATATACATCTGTGCTATTTCTCGGCAGCAAACTATATTAGCTGTTTTTTCTTCTTTTCTTTGAGGACTTCTTATAAAGTACCCACGCATTATGTAAATATACGTCTACAAGCTAAGTAAAAAGAGTCCAATACCACTTTTTACTTCTGATGCTTATTATGTATCGTGCCATATATTCATCCATTGTAACTTTGCCACCCATAAATGTATTATATTTTGTAATAATCAAAGGTCTTTGTACTTGAATAATTTTCTTTTCTTGCTTAAAGTACCTCTTGACTGAACTTTGAGGACTAATGCCGTAGCAAGTTGATGCAGCCGTAACTACAGCATTATCCATCTAATTGACCAAGATAAGTCTGTCATTTTAGATATAACATAATTCACAATATTCAGATATAACAGATTCATTTATGTTTTTAAATTTTTTATTATGTATCAAATCTCCCTGTATTCATTGCGATTTGTTCGAGTTTTAACTGACGCTAATAATTGTCTATGAGACAAATTGTCAACTAAACCACCACCGTCTTCGTTACCGGAATCTTAATCCGTGTCCTCATGAACATCTGGAGGACAAATAAACACCGATGTTCTATAACTTCGTCGTCATATAACATAGTAAGTGCTTCTTCTAACGTAAAACCAGGTCTAAAAGGAAAAACAAAAAACCTATTTTTTATCATATATTATCCCTATGTCAGAAACAAATATTAGCAGCTCTGCCACATTTGATACAATATTTTTATGATAAATTGTATAGGTAAATATGTCTTAAACAAATTCCTCTAGATCCTATTTTTCCAACAATATTTTTGATATCTTCAAAAATAAAGTTAAAAAATATTACTTACTCAAAGGGAACGTCCATTTTGATCCTTTCTCATTGTAACACCATCAAATAATAACTATAAGATGACCTTGCCAGAGAATAAATCAGGTACTGAGTATGTCATTTGTTAAGTAGGTGTCTCTAGTCTGTGTGGTCGTATTGTGGCCTGTAAAACGGGTTAAATTTAAAGAAACAAGTAACAAATATAGATTTTAAGTCGTGCCACGAAAAGTTCGCATCGAGACAGCAAAGTGAATAGACGTATTTAATACGAGTTCCAAAGCTATCGAGTTTAAAAAAGTAAAACACATTAAGTATTTAGTTAATTAGTTTTCATTAAACAAAAACAGTGTTATAATCAAATCCATCTAAAATCAACGGTTGAATCTGCAAAAACCAGTAAGTAAACAAAGTTTGTTTACATATATTTAAGCATTTATTGTCAATCGAAAAACACCCATCATTTTTCGAAATTTTGTTGAAATATCAAAACAAGTTCTTCAGGTGAACAGGACCGTACTCAGCCACAATTTAAATTATTAATGTGGCGTTTAAATAATGGATAACAAAAATCCAGGGGACCATGTCCCTAACCCTCCTCTGAACCTTCCCATATCTAGTACTTCAACTCAATACAATTCCCAATCATACGCATCAATTACAACAAAAAATCAAACATCATCCAAATTTCCCGATAAACAGCAAGCCATCTTATTTACTTCCATTGACGACGTAAAAATTGAAGATTATCTAATAGCCTTGGGCAGTACTGTAAATCCTAAAGATATTATTTTCGCCTCACGGATTTCTCAAAATAGAATATGCATTTACTTATCCTCAAAAGAACTAGTAGATAACTTCTTAAAAAATTATGGTTCAATTAAAGTCAACAATCAAATTCTCACTGCCCGCAAATTAATCACTCCAAGTCAAAGAATTGTTTTATCCAATGTATGCCCCAGCATACCACATTCTATTTTAGAAGCAAAGCTAATAAAGCTAGGTCTAAATCTATTATCGCCTATCAACTTTCTTAAAATAAACGCGTCTCGCCCAGAATTTAGTCATATTCTCAGCTTTCGCCGACAAACGTATATTACTCCTTTAGAAAACAATGCAATATTGCCAGCTTCTTTCATAATAAATTTCGACAATACATCATACAGAATTTTCTTAGCAACCGACAACCTTGAATGTTTTTCTTGTAAACAAGCAGGTCACTTAGCTGTAGTATGCCCACTTCTACAACATAACGAGCAAACTTCATTAGAGAATTTCGCCCAATGCACAGAAGCCGCCAACACTTTAGCGTCTAATGATGAATCTTGTCAAAACATAAGCGCATCTTCAGTTAATCAAAATGTCAATGTAAGTACCAAAGAACGAAATAAACAGAATACGGAACCAATGAAAACATCTGAAACGGTAGCCCAAGAAACTTCAACGATTTCCATTAAACGACAAATGTCAGAGTCTACACCACCGCTTGAAGACCTCCACAAACAACCTACATTTCAAAAACCCAAACCCAAGAAAATTAAACCGGAAAAATCCATTCACGATGAAATGCAACCATTACAACAAATGTTTGAAGACGATAAAAACAATTTTACACTGAACTATAACCAAACTTTAAATTTCTTTGAATCAGCCCCACACAACGCAGACATATTGGATCTTCTTAAAACCTATACAGACAATGTACCAGGTTTCCTTAAGGATCTGGACACTATGTACACTCAAAGCTCACAAAAGCTGAAAACAAAAATCACAAACATTAAAAGGAAATTACAGCATCAACTCTCCAGAACATCTGCATCAATGGACAGCGAACTCTCATCCTCTCAAGAAAACTTAAGTACTTAACATTCAGATGTATCATACAATGGAATCTCAACGGGTACAACACCCGTTGCGAAATGTTACAAAAGTTAATTGCTCAACAAACACCATCAGTTATTTGCCTTCAAGAAACTCATTTCAAAGATTCTTACCATGCAAGGTTAAAGGGTTTTAAATGCTTTTATAAAAACAGGACCAATAGAGATAAAGCAAGTGGTGGAGTAGCAATCTATATCAACCAAATGTACGAAGCAGAACTAATACCTTTAAATACACCCTTAGAAGCTGTTGCAATCACAATTAATAGTGATATAAAGATCTCAATATGCAACATTTATATTCCACCGAGTGAAAATTTTTCAACTGCCGTAATTGAGGAACTACTTCAACAGATCCCATCTCCCCGTATACTCTTAGGAGATTTTAATAGTCATAGTCCCTACTGGGGATCCAAATTTCGATCATTAAAAGGAAAAGTACTAGAACAATTACTTGACAGTAACAATATAAACATCTTGAATACAGGGGAACCCACAAGATTTAATATACAAACAGGAGAATCCTCAGTTATCGACCTAAGCATGTGCGATCCGGTCCTACAAACATCTTTAAATTGGAAAGTCCATCCCTACTTATACGGGAGTGATCACTTTCCTATTCTTATAACTCGTCCTTTTAAAACCGCCTTAACTACTCCTCTCTCAAAATGGAAATTAGACCAGGCAAATTGGACACTTTTCTCAGACCAAATAGACCAAAAACTCCCATATCTCCCTGACCCTAGTACCTCAAATATATCTTCAACTTATCTAAAATTCTCTGAGTTAATATTAGAAGCAGGCCACAAAGCAGTCGGAAAAACCAAAACTCTAAAAACTCACACGCCAGTACCGTGGTGGAATACTAAATGTGACGAAGCCATCAAAAAATACAAGCGAGCTTTTAAAAAATTCAGACGATGTCCTACTACACAAAATCAAATAAAATATAAAAAACTGAGAGCTGAATCTCGATATCAAATTAAGCAAACTAAAAAACAAAACTGGAAATCTTTCGTGGCATCCATCAACAACTCTACTCCCCTGTCTGCATTATGGAGGAAAATTCGTCAACTATCTGGAAAACAGCAAAACGCCCAAATTAGTTTCTTAAAACATAATGATCAATTCATTACCTCAACACAAGAAATCACAGAAATTTTTGCAGACCTTTACGAACAAAATTCCAGCACTAACAACTACCCTCCAAATTTTCTTCAATTTAAATTTAGAAATGAAAAAAAGGAGATAATGATCACGGAGAACACGGAAGACTACATGAACTCGCCAATTTTACTTGAAGAAATGGACGATGCATTGTTTGGCATAAAAAACTCTTCTCCGGGTCCAGATGATATACCAATAATTTTTCTCCAAAAACTAAGCACAAATGCTAAAATATACCTCCTTAATGTTTTGAACCAAATGTGGATTCAGCACTACTTTCCAAAGTCTTGGTCAGAATCATATATTATCCCAATCCCTAAACCCCAAAAACCGAAAACAGATCCCCAGTCCTATAGACCAATATCCCTAACCTCGTCAACCTGTAAGCTATTTGAAAAGATTATAAACCGTCGTCTTACATGGTTTCTGGAAGATAAAAAATTGCTTATCCCGGAGCAAAACGGCTTTCGTCAAAATAGATCAACGACGGATAACCTAGTTGATCTTGAATCCGAAGTTCACGAAGCACTCATTAACAAACAACACTGTCTAGCTATTTTCTGCGATATAACAAAAGCCTACGATTGCACATGGAGATATGGTATAGTAGAAAAGCTTCACTCCTGGGGTATTAATGGACAATTCCTAAAATTTATTCAAAATTTTCTTCAACTTAGAACATTTAAAGTACGATCAAATGGAACACTATCATCAAGTCGAATCCAGGAAAATGGAGTCCCCCAGGGATCGGTATTAAGTGTAACTTTATTTCTTGTTGCAATTAACCATATCTTGGAACAATGTCAACATCCAGTAAAAGCAAGACTATACGCAGACGATCTGGTTATCCTACTAAGAGGAACAAATTTAGAATCCACCCAAATAATCCTACAAAGCGCATTAAATAATCTCCAGAAATGGTCTGACAAAACAGGACTCAGTTTCTCTAACGAAAAAACAAAATGCATGCTCTTCTCAAACAAGCGAAAAGAGGATAATCCAATTTTAACATTGAATGGTAAAAATCTGGTCTTTGTAAAAGAAATAAAGTTCCTCGGTCTTACATTTGACAAAACATTGAATTGGAAAAGTCACATTAAAAATCTAAAAGGTACTTGCCAGCAAAGCATTAATATTTTAAAGACACTGTCGAACATCAACTGGGGCAGCGATACGGCAACTCTTCAACGAATCTTTTCATCATTAGTTCGATCAAAAATTGACTACGGCTCAGTGATATATAACTCAGCCAAAAAATCTGTTCTTAAAGAACTAGATGTAATCCAAAATACGGGACTGCGAGTCGCTTTGGGTGCCTTTCGAACAAGCCTTATACTAAGTATATGTAGTGAATCAGGGCAAACCCCTTTAGAATTTAGAAGAGATTTTTTAAGTTTGTCGTTTGCTTGTAAAGTTCTATCCTCTCTAAATAACCCAGTCTACCATAACGTTCACAGCAATCGTTTCAGCCACTACTTCTCATCTCATCCTCAATGTAATCCGCCTTTCTATGAACGAATTAACCGATTACTTCATAAATATAGCATACAATTCCCGTCAATATACCATCCTTCCGAAAACCCTCCTCCCCCATGGACTGTAAATAAACCACCAGTAATTACTGATCTATCAAAATTTAATAAACATGAATCCCCACCAGCCATATTAATAAACAACTTCAAAGATATTATGGATAGATTTAGCGACTACCGACAGATCTACACAGATGCATCAAAAACAACGGACGGAGTCGGCGCAGCCATTTTCTGTAATATTCATAATGCTAAATTTAAGTTGCATAACAACTGGACTATCTCAAACGCAGAACTATACGCAATCCTTGAAGCTCTAAAGTTCATTAACACAACGGACCAGAGAAATTATACAATCATTACTGACTCAATGAATGCTCTTTGTGACATCAAAAACATATACTCCAGCAATCCTATTTATAAAGACATTTACAAAGAACTTCAAAATGCTGCAAAAGAAAACAAACATGTGGTATTAATCTGGGTTCCATCTCATATTGGAATACATGGTAACGAGGTTGTGGACCGTCTAGCTCACGAAGCAGCGACAAGTGATGGTCAAGTGCAATTAAATAAAATAGTGCCAAGTGATCTTAAATTGTGCTTAAAAAACATAGTTAGTTGTCCTTGGCAAAACAAATGGTCGCAGTGTTCCGAAAACTAAGGCAAATTAAAGACAATGTTTTACAAAAACAAGCCTTTGTGTTACCGAGGAAAAAACAAGTCATCTTTTCTCGACTTCGAATTGGTCACACCCGTCATACACATCTTTACCGAATTACAAGAGACAATCCTCCATACTGCAACCAGTGTCAAACCAACAATACAGTTAAACATATTTTAACCGAATGTCAAATTTTCCAGGAAACCAGAAGTAAACTCAACCTTCCCAGCGACATAGGCGACCTTCTTAGAGACAATAATCATCTACACAATATTATAAAGTTTTTAACGGTTGTAGGCATAAAAGATATTTAAATTAATATCTAGACTGTACTTATATTACATATATCAATCTTCTTTAATGTTCTTTAATGTTAGTACGTAATTAATATTAACCTTTCTTTGTTACAATATGTATTTTCCATTGTTGTCGTCTATAACTCCAGTGGTTCGGACGACATTAAATAAATTAATAAAAAAAAAAAAAAAAGTCGTGCCACCTTCCATAGAGTCATTTCTAAAATATGTTTTAAGTATCGTAAGATAGACAAAAAAGCAGAAGTAAAGCAATAACACAAACTGTGCACTTAGAAAACTGAGTATCACTCTGAAATTAGTAAATATGGGTTAGAAAACAAATCTACCATATATTTGAATGAAACATGGTTTGATACTCATGATACAATATTCAAAGGATGGGCAGTCTAGTAAAAACTGCCAGACGAAAGCACCTTTAAATAAAGGAAAACGCATAACCATACTGGTGGTTTCCAAACTGTTTGTTCTTCATGCGAAGAATATTAAAAAATCTAGCTTAGATTAACTTGCCGATACCAGTGCAGAACTGTTTGAATATTCTTTTCAAAATTCTCTTTTGAAAAATATTCCTGAAAATAGTGTAATCGTCATGGATAACACAAGCTATCATAGTCGTCAGCTATTATAAAAATAAAAATAAAGCGCCAAATAAATCAAGTACTAAAACTGAAATTCGTGAGTATTTCTTAAAAAACGATATTTATTTTGAAACTAGTTATAACAAAGAATAACTACTGCAAGTGTTAAATACATTTAATGTTAAAAAGCAATATGTATGTGATAACTTCGCAAAGCAAATGGGGCATAGATTGTTACGTCTTCCCCCGTATCATTGTGTATTTAACCCTATTGAGCATATGTTGCATCAAGTCAAAGTAAAGGTGAGTGAGGAAAATAGTTCTCCTACCCTGAATGCCACTGTGATGCATTTAATTAAAACTGATATAAATAATATGTCGGTAGAAAGCTCAAAAAATTCAGAACAACATATTGTTAAAGTTGAACAGTCCCATCTGTATATGCAAAGTTATAATATACAACCCATTGTAATTAATCCAAATAAGGACTTTGACAATGAAATAGAATTACACATGAAATAATAATTATTATTAACGTTTGTATTATTAGTTATTACTATATGATTTCTATATCGATCAATTTAAGCAATATAATGGAGGTCTTGAAATAAAATCGCTGTATTATTATTTTTACCTGGAGTCTGCCTCTGATGTTTTGTCACTAAGAACCAATAACTTTGGTTATTCCATTGATAATAATGGCATCAATAACACTAATCCTTTAAAGAGAGAAAATCCATAACGATATCCAATGGGATCTTGATGTTAGTATATTATTAATGTTGTTCTATAATTCATTTTATTTTGCAAAAGTTCATAAAATACATCTAAACATATTCTCTTGTACGATAATTTTTTGTACAACTCTTGTACATGCAGTAACCAGCAACACATTTTTCAAACAATCTCTCTCTGGCCAAATTTCCTTTCTAACTCGATTTCAGTAGCTACTAGATCATTTCAGAATATGTTGTAATAATCGTTTGTTAAAAAAATCCATCGTAATATTTTTGAAACCGAGACGCGTATTCCAAATAGAAAATAATTACGTTAGAAGTCGTAGTTATTTATGAGGGGGTATTAGCGATTTCACGCTGCCATTTTTTGGCGATAAGGAAGAATACTACCATATCCAGAGCTTTATGTAACCGTTGGGACTATTTGGGATATTTTATGAATGTTTTGTTAAAGTGGCTCCCAGGGAATATACGGCCGATTGGCAGGGGAGCGCTGTGCATTTCATATTTTGTCTAAAATAAAATATGGTATCTGCTCTCAATAAAAATCCAAATTTGCTGTTTTGGTTTTAAAATTCATCGATGATTTATTAGTTGTTTTGACATTTATTTTTTTGCGTAATATATATTTGCATTTATTTGTTATTTGAAAAACTAATAAAGTGGCTGTATTTGCGAATTATTTTATGTAATAAACTTAAAATAGTATATTTCCAGCTACAGCCTATAGATTATTAGAGAAGTATGAAGCTATGATATGAACTAGATAAAAGTAGAACAAATTTTAAAAACTTTTATAAATTTGTTGTATACTAGATTTATTCTAGGTGATATTAAAAATGACTATATTACATTTGCATAACGTTTAATAAATTCATATGATGAAATAAATATAGCTCTATATATAAGAAGAAATATAAATATCAGAGTAGAATGGAACGATCATAATATAAGCCGAATGACAACAAATAGGTTAGTAAAGACGGCAAGAGTTGGTTTCCCAATAGAAAGACGATCAGTAAGAAGACCACTAAAACGATGAAACGACAACTTACTGGAGGCATATTGAAAAGCAGAGTCATGTATACATAAAAATAAGAAGAAAAAAAGAAGTAGAAATATATATAACAACATATTATGGTTTATTTGATAGAATATTAGATTATTATTACCAGATTAAAAGCACTCGAATAAAAAGGAAAAAGAATTATAAATTCAGTCATATTCAGTATAGACTACAAACTCCAAATAGGAATTTTTTAAAGGGTCATTTCCAGCATGAACCACATATAAATCAATACTACAATATGTAATAACAGCTTTAAAAACTGTGCCGTCAATTCTTATCGGTACAGGTGAGTACACAGGTAAGGTAAACTTACCACTCAAACGGGGGACTTTTTGGTCAAACATATGTGTACGGCATTTATAACTAAGGTAGGTAATAAAAAAATAATGGCCTGCGATCTAATGCCGTACAAAAGTATTGGTACCAGGAACAGGGAAAAATTTTAATTCTCGGAAAACTTTGTGTAAATTTTGGTACCATTTTCGGCAATTAGACAAAATACCTCATTCATATGCAGAGTTTCGGATCGTTATATAGATTACATTTTTTATAACGTCGTACAAATCGTCTGTAATAGGGGTGAAAAATCTAGGACATAACCCTCTGTTTGTAAGTAGTACATGAGGGTGATTTGAACCAATCTGAAACTCACTTATTTAAATTTTATTGCATAAAATATTAAAATTTTTTGGCCATGCCATACATTTCTCACGGTAAGTACATTTGTTTGTGAGAAAAAAAATTAATTTCCCTCTGACGAGAGGAATATTCCGATAAAAAGTTTTTATACGACATTGATATATTTTGTTAATATTGACATATTTTATCAACAAAAACAAAATACTGTACAAAAAATTCTAAATTACTTTAAAACTATCCAGATTTCCATACGGTTCACACTACCCCTAAAGGGAAAACTCACTAATTCCAGATACCTACGGCATCAAAAGGATTGAGCTCTGATGGGAATCTTTCCATGTTATTGAACCCTAAGTGACTTGGTATGTCGGAGTATCTCCCAAAAGTTTTTTACGCATCTAGATGTTGAGAGCAAGTAACTGTTTTTTTCATGGTCTTATAGAAAAGTTCATTAAGACCCAGCTGTTTTGTGTTCTCTAAAAGGCTCTTTGGAATAACTGTAGTATTAAAGAGAAAATAGGTATCATCTCTTCATTTCCATTGTCTTCTTATTTGTATTTCCAGATCTATAAACTTGGCGATTTTTTCATTGTATTTAACGTGCAGATTATTATTATATCGGAATAGGTAATCTCCCAGCTGAACTATATAAAGAAGGTGGCCACAATACCATAATGGTATAACAGCAGCTCATAAAAAAAATATGGACACAGAAATCCCTCCTCAATGATTTGAATATTAGAATACTTGTTCACTTGTTCTGAAGCTAGTTTCTTGTGGCATTTTTAAGTTATTACTATTTAAATGGGAATAATCCACAATTAAAAGTTAAAGTACGTTTATTGACGTTTCCATTTCTACTTTGGAAATCGTTCTCAAAATACAAACATTAGTAAATTTACTATTATTAGAATACTTTGCATCACACACAATAAAAGGAGATATCTTTGAATTCTCTAACCACAGAGGAATTACGCTTCTAAATGAGGAAAATGCCAGGCTGGACTCAGAGGTGGTAAATTGAAAATTCATCAAATTGCAACACTGAAAAAATTTTTAAATAGAATTAAAAATAGGTAAAAGAAATAAAATAAGACTTACTCACAATCAATTTAATTTTACTACCAAAACGACCGGTTTCGCTTTCTACACTTTGCAAAGCATCTTCATGTCAAACGGTACAAGGTAAATTAAATGCTGAAATTATAAAAAGCCCTTATTAGGGTGCTGTCTTATAAAGATAAAGATCAAAAAAGTTATAGTATTTATGCCAATATTACATGTCTGTGTTTATTAATATGCATAAAATTGATTAAACAGACAAAGTAAAAACCCACAAATTGGTAAGAGATAATCTAGTGAATTGTAATAAATTAGTAACAAACAAAATACTACTTATGTGCCGGTACAAGAATTTTTAGTTAATGATTCGTGATACATAGTTCAAACTATCCTGTATTGCTGATAATGGGTGATCTTCGGTCAGTGTTGTAACTGTCTGGCAATTAACGAGGAAGTTTCTTGAGGGGAGAGATGTTAACAAATGAAATAGGAGTAAGATATATGTGATTGTTTGTTAAATGAAAGTGATGTTTTATTTAAATTATTAAAAGGTATTTATATTTATTCAAGAGATATATTTTAGAAATGTGTGTTAATTTATTGAAATTTTTTTACAGTAAGAGGACAGTCGTATGACAATGAACGAAATTAGATGTACTATTTTGTGGGTGTGCAATTTCTTTGAGTTGTAATTATCAAATTTTTGATGAAGAAGCATTTGATTTCTGTTTTTGCAGAAAATTGTGATGTCATATATGTTAAAATTATAAAACGAAAACCATTAACGACAATTAGGGACAAACAGAACACAATTAAAAGGACAAAACAGACATAAAATTTTTTAAAGGGGGGCTTATTGGCACTACATCACTTTGTGCAAGAGAAACTGGTATAATTGAGTTTTTTTGTTGACTACTAGTATTTTAAGAGGTAAATTGGACAAGCTAATGTGGGTTAAAGTGTGACAGTTCTTCTTCTATTTCTTAGTGTTGTAACTAAAGTTAACTAGTTTTGAAGCAAACAGACCTTACTGAAATAGTAGTTAAACAATTAAATGGAAATTGTAAGCTAATATGTATACTATTAGCATACTTTTAACAATCACTAAATAAATTAAATTTAATTTTAAATTTAAATGTAACAAGCGAAATAATGGAAATAATTTTTTATATGAGAAAAATTTTAAAAAATTTTAAAAAAGTCAGAATTACAAAACAAACTTTGGGTGAGTACCTATTCGGTAACAAAATATTAATCCAAATATGTAATAAATATACAAATTTTTGTAAAACTTAGAAAAAACTTATTGTCGGCGTGGATGAGCCATTTGTAATGGTATGTTTAAAAATTTTTCATTTTAGTTTTATTATATTAATGTGGTTACTATTTGGTTATTTTAATAATTATGATATTGTAAATATGTTTGAGTGAGCCATCTTTATAGGCAACCAAATATAAACTGGAGTGGGTTTGGTTGTAGGAACTTTTATAAATTAAGGATACTTAAATAATTAAGGATAAAAAATAGGGTTATTTATTAATTTAAGATGTAATTTATAGATAAGTTTATATTATGATCTGAAAAGCCTAAATTTCCATAAAATTCTCGATAGAATTTTAGTTAGAATAGTAGTTTTCTAGATACAATAGTAAAGAATTATCTAGAACTCTAAAACAAGATTTCAATAGAATAGAAGAATTTAACCTTTGTTCGCAGTAGAATCTTCGCGAACATTGTAATGTCTATGAAATAGAAGGATTCGAGTATATTTTCTTTCAAGAATATTCGTGAACATTAAAATCATATAAATACGATGTGATTTAGATTCAAAATGGTCAGTAAGTTCAGTATGGGGTCAGTATTTTAATATAGTGTGTATGCGGTCAGTCAGGAAGATATTCAGTTATCAATGATTCAGTATATTAGATGAAGATTAAGAAATAGAAAGAAGAGAGTATTAATTAAAGATTAAAAATTATATTATGTATATGGTGATTGGAGATTGGAAGAGAAAAAAAGATTATTAGAAAGAAGAATAAATAAAAAAGAAGAAAGAACAATATTTTACCGATTTATAAATACTATTAAGAACAAAAATATTTTAAAATGGTGGAAGCTGATAATTAAAACATTGTGGTGTATTTGGTAATGCAAGTTTACAAAAAGAAGGATAACCGAGGCTGACAACGAAGACATTGAGTGGTGATTAAAATCTTTATTTTGGAAAACAGTTTCAGTTAGGCATTCAGTGACAAAAAATTACCAAATTTTCTTAATATAATTTAATTAGTGTCATGAGAATTTCAATTTAAAGATTGTTTAAAACTTACATTACTCTGAGATAGCGCGT
>NW_027313128.1:0-23525 GCF_040954645.1 Diabrotica undecimpunctata
CGCGCTATCTCAGAGTGTTCGTCTCCAATAGCAATAATTATTAAAGAAATCTTATCTGACTCGGAAAAATTTACTTTAAGTTTATTAATTTTTGCTAAATGTTCAAAATAAAATTCATATAATGAAGAACCCTCTGTTGGTTTATGATGGGCTAGGTCCATAAAAAGATCATAAGTATTTCGTGTACTTTGAAAAGTATTTTCTAACACTGATCTCCATTCTGCCCAAGAAAATTGAGACCATGCAACTTCATTTTCAATAAAACTAGCGTACCATGTTTTAGCGGTACTTTTAAGCTTAGAAATCGCTTGAAATATCGTCGGTATACTGCGAAAACCAGGTAAATGACAAATTTTAAAATATTGAGTTAAGTATACCAAAATTCTCAGCTTTTTCCGCTCTACATACAGGTAAAACCAAATAAATGATACGACTTACCATTCAGCAGATAATTTGTGTAATAAACAAATAAGTTACACCTAATCAACTTTTCGTTTTCAAATAAAACAATATATCGCTACTTACTTCCATAAAATTAAAGTTCTGTTGCATGTAAAACAAAGTAAGCCCACATATATTATTATGCCGGACAACAATATATTTCTACTACTGCAAACCATATTCAGTA
The DNA here is from genome assembly GCF_040954645.1 of Diabrotica undecimpunctata. NCBI lineage: Eukaryota > Metazoa > Arthropoda > Insecta > Coleoptera > Chrysomelidae > Diabrotica > Diabrotica undecimpunctata. The sequence continues at coordinate 629 of NW_027313128.1, forward strand.
AAAAGGTGATAAGTGTCTTTAATACATTTTACGTGTATGATTTATTAAAATTTCTCTTCCATATCGACTAGTAAAAACCTTTAAGTACACTTACTTCATTCTACGTGTTCTTTTCGTTTTTGTATACCTTTACTCCCTTCTCGGCGAAGAATCGGTAGACGAAATTGTTGTGGTTTCACTACTGGAACTACTATTTCGCTTGGACTTTTTCCTTTTCGGCATTTTGGACACTTTCAATCACTTAACATTAAAAACAGTTCACTAAATTCTACTGTAGGTTCTTTAACACACTTCTGATATCGTCTATTAAAATAGTATCGTCTATTAAAATAGTTAAAACACGTATTTACGTAAATATAGCTATTTTATTAAATTAAATCAAACTCGTTCACAATGGTCATAATTAAATCACACTAAATTATTATCTCTCGTTCCGCTGTGTTTATGTGTCATCACCGAACTACTCGTGACCATATAAGGCAATTAGTGACCCAAGCCAATCACCGTATTAGAAGTTGAGTGTGTCTTCACAATGTCATAACAGAACTACCAGTATTCCATCTTAAGCTGATTAGGACATTAGGAAGTTAGTGACTTAAGCTGATCAGCGTATTAGGATAATAGTGTGACTGCATTATTTATTTCTTCGTTGGCACCTTATTTTTTTCTGTTTTTGTGTCAGACTCGGCCTGACTAAGCGATAATCAAAGTTTGGAGAGACAGTTTTTTGCAGACGGGCACTCTAACTAATAAGATTTATGATATGACTAAATAAAAGCAATTTACAATTATTTGCATAACATTTTAACTAAGATATACTAATGAAAATAATTATAATACATTTCTAAGTATTCGACTTTTAATGGAGTGTCAAAATTCCCCAAACTTTTTACGTGAATCTTAATTAGATACTAATTGGGTTATTATTAGTAAACAAATTTACATTAAACCACTAATGCATGTTAAATTTGCAGGATTTATCGACGAATATTGGTATATTTAAATCTATTTATCTCTAAGGTCGCTGTCTTAAACAAATAAGATTATTTATTTGTTTTTTTTGTTTTTCGCAGATTTGCGGATATTTGTGTCATCATTATGACACAGCTTGTAGTACCCCCTTCTGAATACGAGCTTTCCTCAGTTGTCTCAGTTATGATATTGTGCCGTATACATCCATTTATTAACGCTCTTTATAACTTCCGTCCACCGCGTTGATGGTCTACCTCATCTCTATATTTCTCTCGTCATATAATTTACTCTTTGTATATGATCCAGTTCTATCTCTTCTGTAACGTATTTTCCATAGCATCATTATTAGATGTTTTGAGTCTACTTCTGAAATAGGTCTCCCGTAAATAATTCTAGTTCATCCGATCTTAAGCACCTTGAATCCAGTTGTGCTAGATGTGCTTGATATTGTCTGACCTTGTTGAGGGATGTCCTCTATTACGATAAGCATCGTGTCTAGGTCTCCATTCTAAAATTTTCTTGGTCTATCTTTCATCTCCGACTCTGGCAACATGTCTTGCCCAGTTCCATTTAAGCGTTGTAATTCTTTTATTTGCGTCCGTAACACCAGTTTTTGTTCTAATTATTTGATTTGAAACTCTGCCTTTGAAGGATATATTCAACATTTACCTCTCCATTGCTCTGTGCCTCTTGTATCTTATTGAGTACTTTTATGGCAAGAGTCAATGTTTCTGCTCCATACGTTAGAACTGGAAGTGTACATTGATCAAAGACCTTCTTTTTCAACCACATTCGAATATCTGATCTAAAGATTCTCTAGAAGTCTCAGTTTTTCGTAAGCTGCCCATGTAAGTCCTATTCTCCTGTTTAACTCTATTGTTTGATGGCGTCTTTCTTATTTAATCTCGCGGCTCAGGTACTTATAGGTATTTTGTTTAATTTGCGTGTTATTAGTTGAAATGTTTTTGGCTAGTACAAGGTTGGTCATGTATTGTACTTTGGAAAGGTTAATTTTAAGACCGACTCAGGTATAAAAGCTCTAAAAGTCTTGAGAAGGACTATGTCGTGTGAAAACCTGAAGAAACTTCCTATTGATGTAAAATCCAATATTTTCCAATTAATGTTTCTCATAGCGCTCTGCAATAAAGCGGTTAATGGTTTAGGAGAGATGGTCTCTTCATGCCTTCTCACCAATAATGCATTGGTTAGTGACCAGTGTAGCAGTGTCTGGGGGCCCAAGAGACTGAGACCTCGGAAACCCTGAAGAAGAAATCGAAGAGGATGTCGAAAGCTCGGCGCAATAACAATCGACGCGGTTCAACCTGGAAGACTGTTTAATATTAATTCTTGTAATAGTATTAATCTTAACTTTAGGTTTAATATATATATATATATATGGATATATTTATGTATAACTAATATCTAATAGCCTAACATCCTATATACTTTTGAACCGTGTTAAACATGCCAATTTATATGTCCTGAGAATAATATACTCACGTGCGTTACTCCAATGCCATAGAATGCTCTTAAAGGCTTTATGGTATTGTTGTCCAACATATGTACAACTCCATCATCATATTTAGCAAGTATATCCATACTATTATTTCTAACAACTTTAAAGTAACCGTAAGTTTTCATTGATACTCTTGAACTATTGTAGACAAGTAAGTTATCGTTCTCAATATTATTGGTCATCAAATCTTCAAACACTTTCTGGATCTGTTCCCCGGACTGCGGTTCGTCACAATTAAAAACGGGAAACTCGATTCCTTCAGCCATCATCTCCTCAACGGAACTCAAAATCAAGTACAAAACTCGTCGGAAAAATTGCTGTCTAAGGTTGAAATCATTCGGACAATCGCATAGGCTGCTTTGCTCGGTAAGTATGCAACATATCTCCAGTGCGACATTTAGAATGTTGATAGGTTTGTTTGCAATTAAAGACTGGTCAAATTTTTGGAATTCGAAGTCCAGGAAAACCAAGTTCCATCGTTCGGGAAGTTTGACTATATTTTCTTGTACTGCCTAAAAATCAAATACTATAGGTACTAGAACCCGTTGTGTAACTGGTTGCACTATATTGTAAATGCATAATAATTAGTATAACATAAATTTACACATAATCTAAAGACTTTTTAAAAGAATGCTTTTCTTTAATGTTATCTATCATTACAAAGTTAAGTAAATACAGGTACTAATTGTAAATCAATATTTCATTTTTATGTTAATTTATGTTATCTTTATACAGTATAAAGCAAGTTTCGCATTGTAGGGGTTGGGTATACTTTACGTTATACTTATATAATGTGTAAAAACTAATAAACCAAATTTTATAGAAATTTCCCAAACAGATTGTCTCTCTCTGCCTCTATCTTTTTCCTCTTTTTACATTGATACGTTCGATTTATCTGCCAGCCAATACGATTCTTCTTTTAAACATATATTCCAAGCAAACGTAAATGCGTCTGGATTTTCTTTACACAATTTTTCTGGTGCTATTCTGAGTAATAACTTAATTTAATTGAATGTATATAGAGGATATATACATAATTTGCAGTATCGATTATAGGGTAACTCTGCCTGGGGGTTATGAGCAAGAGGACTGGGCGGATTGAGTAGTTCAGAAGCCGCGTTCATGTCCTAAGCCCGAATAAAAAGGCAGGCATGACAAAACTTATACAACAACTAATATTGCACTGCAAGATACCAGACGCATGGAGAAACAGCATAATGATACCAATGTTCAAGAAAGGAGATCCCAAAAATTATAGAGGTATAAATCTACTAAACACCGCACTTAAGCTTACCACAAAAGTCCTAACCAACAAAATCAATAAACTAACAACTGTATCAGATGAACAACAAGGATTCAGATCCCGAAGATTCTGCGTAGACACCGTATTTGTACTAAGACAAATCACAGAAATGGGCATCGAGTACAATAAACCAGCAGGTTTTATAGAGCTGACAAAGGCTTTCGATCGCATCCAAGTCGAAGACGTCTTACACCTACTGTATAAAAGAAACATATCAATCAATATTATACAAAACATTGAAAACATCTACTTACATAATTGAATATTATAGACAAAGATAAATGGAAAACTAACACAGTGTATACCAGTACAAAGCGGAGTCAGACGGGGTGACTCGATAAGCCCACTTCTCTTTAATATAATAATAAATAAAATAATACAAGCAGTACGTAAAGGTCATGGTTACAGAATGGGGAACAAAGAAATTCAAATAATATGTTATGCAGACGACGCCGCATTAATCGCTTAGATAAAAGAAGAGCTCCAAAGATTAACACATATCTTCAATACAACAGCCAAGAAATACAATATGATAATATCAGCAGAAAAAAAACAAATTTATGACATCTAAATACCCACTACGATGTAAAATCGAAATTGGTGGGAAAATAATAAAGCAGAAAGCAAGGTTTAGATATCTGGGAATAGATATAACTAGTTACGGAGATGTTAAAGAAGAAGTACGACAACAAATCTTAAAAGCAAGTAAGGCGACGGTATCTCTTAATGATACAATCTGGAAGAACAAACACCTAAGACAAAACACAAAACAAGAATCTATAAAGCAGCAATTAGACCTATATTAACATACACGGCGGAGACAAGACCTGACACATCTAAAACGAGACGACTACTAGAAACAACTGAGATGAAAATACTCCGACGAATATCAGGGAAAAGTCTGTTGGATAGGGAGAGACGCGAAAACATAAGAAGAGTATGCAATATAGAAGACATAATGGATGGGTGACAAAACGGAAACATAAGTGGAACGGACACATTAGTAGAATGACAGAGGATAGGTTAGTACGAATGGTACGAGATAAGTCACCAAATGGACGAAAAAGTATTGGCAGACCAAGAAAAAGATGGTGCAATAATTTAACCAATGTAGGAGGCTAATATTGAAGAAGAAACAGGCTTTAAAGCCTACAGACAAGAAGGAAGAAGAAGAAGATTATAGGGTACTGATATACATGTAGTTCCGCGCTATCTCAGAGTACCCTGCTAAATCGCTTTGTTTCTGTAATCATGGTAGTTATAATTTTTATTAGGTTATTGATTTTACTTTGATTTTCCAAATTTTTGTATTATTTTCCTTAATGTAATCTGTTTTTAGTTTTACAGTTAGAAAACTTGTTAGTTGTTTTAATAAGTGCTTTGTAGTTCAACATAGCTGACTTCTTATTTTGTAGTTAATTTTTCAATAGTATCTCACTTCACTGAACCAGGCCTTTCTTGCATTTCCGTTTAAGTCTCACTCTTTATTTGTCCTTCTTTCTTGTATTGTTTTTCCCAACATTCCTAATTTTCTAAACATAAGTATCACAAAATCCACTATTAATTTATTTAAATAACTATTTGAGCAGAATTGATCTTTTATTTTATTATTGTAAAGCATAGGCATAAAACTTACTTTTTGGATAGTAACAAAAATGGTAAATGAATTGTCTTTTATGTTTGTCCTCATTTAGCAGATTTTCTCGTTACCATTTAATATTAAGACAAGAAAGTACCTATACCTAGTCGAAACCACTAAACAAGAGAGCTCAACTATCTACTGCTACACAATTGGAGCTCAATATTCTCTTGCTACACATTGGCGCCCAACGTGGGGCTTTACGGCATTATGCCTATCAGTTAAATCGTCCTTTTTGAAAAAGTTTATGTCATGGGTCCAATTGGTGCAGATGTACATTCATACCCCTGGACTTTCTTTAGCTGGTATACTGCATTTAGGGCAATAATATTATTATTATTAACACAATAATATATAAAGGATTTTAGAGATATCTCTTAAGAAATTAAAGGAAATGACTCAGTGAGTTAAAATATTCATTAAACTAAAATTAAATAAGTTGCTGAAATATTACTACTAAAAGAATGATATTCATACAAAGTTTTAGAAGTAAACACTCAGATAAATCGTAAATTACTGTGTCGTAGGATTAGAGTATCCGTCAGACTGAAATTTGGAGAGAATTATTGGTTGTCTATAATCTTCGGTATACTGTACTAGCTTACCAAAAGATCCATTGACGCTATGTTGGTATGCATGTGGTGGAGCATAGTCCACGATTAAACTACTACACCACATCTCAGAGGTGACAATCCTATGTGACATGAATTTATCTGGTTTGGACATATACAAATAGTGCCCGATATAGGTCTTTCCAAACAATTTATAGAACAAAAATCGGGTGGAAGAAGAAAATGCGAAAGTCAACGACGAAGTTGGAGAAACGAAGCAGAATGAAGATTTGAAAGTTCGCGGCATAGAAGAAGATGACTGGCATGATTGAAGTGATTGGAGATCCGAATTCAGAAGACGTAGAATGGTTTAAGCCGATATTTAAATACACATATCCAACTTCTAGTTATAAACAAACTTCCGGAGATATTTCTACAAAAATCTAAGGTTTTTCACTACACTACTGGTTGTTATGAGAATAAGTTGGTTTGTTTTATCAAAGAAATATTGTTATTCAGGGGTAAAGAACATATCGTTTATAGAAAATCACATTTTAAATAAACCACCATAAAAATTAAAAAAACAAATAGTAATTTGTTTAATACTTTTGTGTTGAAAATTGTAAAGTTTAAAAACACTTTTACCGTCTTAACAAGCTTGTTCATGTTTTGTGTTGATGCAAAGAGCGCAAAGTTGTTTGGCACAGGCCTAATATCTCTCAGTTTCTTTATGGTTGCTGAGTTCAACGTCTCACTCATTATCAGCCTCATTTCTGCTGTATTTAACCAGTAGTACATCGTTTGATCAATATCTGTAAATTATATAAAATATTAATAATATTTATAAAGTTTAAAAAGGCAATATGGTCAGTTTCGTAGAAGCATGCAGGTGAATTGTACGTAGAAATTATTGCTCTGGAACACGTATAATGGAACCGTAAAATAAAATAGTTCTAGTTGCCCAATTGATTTCATATTTTTTGGTAAGTACTTAAAGTATTTGTTTGATAGTTTGCTAGCGTATTTGATGAAAAGTACAAAATAAGTGCTGTTTTTTGAATGTTGAGTGATACCCGCCTTTTGGCCAGCTTCTCAGTGTATGGTAAAATAAGTCGCGTATTCGAATAAAAGTACATATTTATATTATTTATACTTTTATTATTTATACATTTTTTTCTTTCTATCGTAAAACATGGAAAAGAGTAGATCGTAAAGACGAAGAAAGTATTATGCGAAAAGGGATCACAAGCTGACAGACGCGGAAAAACGGACAGAATACGATCTTTCCACAATAACCGATGGACATATCGACGAGATCGTGAAATCTACTCTACTACTTACGAAGATGATGATGATAGCATAGCCGATCCAGATTATGACTACAAGGTGGATATGCTCACAGCCGAGAACGATAAGATGATTTGTGCTTGTTCACGTAAAAATATCATTGACCAGAAGTTTCAACAACTGATCCGGATACTCAAATGGACGTTTCGGTATCACCCGTATCGTTAGCATCAAAAGAACCAATTTCACTACCTTCCATACAACTAGCAACAACCACTAAATTCAAACCAAAGAAAAGACCCAGATCCCCGTTACCAATTGTAGAAGCTACGGGACTACAAATAGTACCATCAGCGGGTGGCTTCACTGGCACAGGTATGCTAATAAAACACGGATAATACAAGACTAAATTTTCTCTTTTTACTTTAAGGCTTGAATGCAATCGGCAAAAATTACTGTAAAAAATCTGAAGACACCAATGAACAGTATTTTTGTTATTTTTTTACAGATGAACTCATTGACCTGATTGTTTGTGAAACCAATCAGAACGCATGTTTGAAAAACATAAACGTTGATGCGGTGCAGATTCGACGATACGTCGAAATTCTATTATACATGTCCATTTTTCGTTATCCCAACATGGAGTCACACTGGGGAGAATTCGGATTAAGACAAATTCCTCAGTGAATGCCATTGAAGAAATATAATGGATAAATAAATATTTTTGTTTTGCTAATGAAGCGGAGCGTATTTAAAGAGGACAACCTGGACATGATTCGCTTTTTAAAATCAGAAGATTTGACAATATTTTAAATAAACGCTTTAATTCCATTCCAAAGTATGTGTGCTTATTTGTTGACGAGCAAATATGGCTTGGTGCACAAAAATAGTGCACCATTTACGCCAGTAAACGCCGAACAAGTCCCATAATTGGGGAATAAAGTTGTTTGCATTGTGCGACACCACGGGATATTCGTATCAACTTGAGATATATAATAGTGCTGGATATAACATCATCGTGCTATGAACACCAGACCTAGGAGCTACCAGCAACGTTCTTATTCGGTTGTCACAAAAAATTTTAAATTTCAAAAACCATATCGTATATTGTGACAATTTTTCACATCGTTTTCTCTTCTAGTTTATTTACTAGCTCGTGGAATCTTTGGGCTGGGGACAACCACGTGCAAATCGATTTCCCAATTTTAAACTTCCGCTGAATATAGATAGAGAAATCAAAGACGCAGAACGGAGTTATGCAGTGGAGTATATGGGTTGTGCATATGGTGTGGACCTTACCACTGTTCTCTGGAAAGATACCAAGAACGTAAAAGTTTATTCAACTTACGTTGGGGTTCAAGCATTTCAGAAAGTGAATACAGTCAAACAGATAGCAAAAACGACTCCTTACGACAAAAAAAGAAAGAATACATTAATGTCGATTACCCTCAAATAATTTGTGAGTACAATTCGCATATGGGAGAAGTTGACCTCATGGACTCTCATATGGGACGAAGTGGACTGCGCATTAAAACAATGGATGTAATGACACCCATCTTTTACCATTTTATGGATAGCTGTCACAAATGCGTTCATTTTGTATCGCAGATCATAAAATGAAGATGCTGCGAAAACAGATTTCAAAGAAGAAGGAGCTTCACAAGAAAAAAACATGAGACTATTCTAATTTCGTGTGAAAATTGCTTAAGGTCTGTGCTCTTCTTTTAGGAAAGGACACATTGGTCGACCTTTATATTCACCGCTCACTACTAATAGTAATAATGCTGGTATAAAGTACCTGTTGAAGAGGTACGTTACGATGGAGTAGATCATGTTCCTGAATGGATTTCAGGTCGTAAACCACGTCCGTCGTTAATGTATTTCGTTTATTAGTATTTACCTGTTAATTTTTTTAATCAAGTTTATATTAATAAAAATTTAAATGTTTATATAAGCAACAAAAAAGCACTAGTTTATTTTTCCCTCTAGAACGATATACCGGAAGTATGGCCGGCATTCTCCATTTCCATTTGTGGCTGACTCAATAACGATATCGAAAAATTAACTTTCCATTCGTGTTTTACTTCCAAAAATTACCCCGAAACCAAAATTTTCAGGAAGTTAAACTCCCTATTACTATTTTGCCGAATAAAGGGAATATTAACCCAAAATTTGTAAACTACATCTGAAAAAATAAGGTAGGGTAAACTGTCCTACAGTGAACCACTTTTTGTATAGATGTTTAGTGCTACTTTATGTAAATTTTAATATTTCAGAAAACTTATTTAACAGAAAGATAACATATTAATCCTTTATCTGTATTATGATTTTACTACTTGACAATTATTTTTATGTATATAAGATACTATTTACATAATAGCCTGAATGGTTCACTGTGCACTATGTTGTGGACACAGTAAACCACTCGCCAGTACACAGTGAATCATACACCTAAATAAAACAAATATATAAACAAAAAGATATTTCTTGTAAATTTACAAACAATTTGTAATATATTTCGATGTTAAACATATTATTAACAAAACCAAATAAAATTATTTAACCTAACATAACATTTTTCTACATTTTGGATCTAATATGAACAAATAAGAAATATTTTACTTAACATTAAAAAAGAAAAGCGTAGTTACGCATTACCGAATATTGAGATATGTAAAGTCTATTTTAAAAGAATAAAAAGAAGTCTTGCTCCTTGAGGTGCTAGGATGATCCAAAGGTTTTGGTAATATCATTTTCAAGTCACATTTGAAAACGGTAGATATAATATCAGGAATATCAGGCAAAATGAAACAATATTGTGATGAACTCTCCTTTCTCAAGAAACTAACGTCGCAATATGTATCATCGATTGTTAACATTTTTGCAATGTAGTAAATTATATCCTTTTTTCCCTGAAATTGTACCAAAACAAACTCTCCCTCAACAGGATCCCTCATAAGACGTCCCCAACCCTTCTATAGTGCTTTGCATATTTTCCTCATCTAAAATTTCGTCTGACATAACAATATCACTTTCCAAGATCATAGAACCATCAGATTCGGACTCGGAAGCGTCTTATAACACTTTTCTCACTACTTTTTTTCCTTTTTTGTTACATTTCTTTGTTTCTATTTTTTCATTTTTTCTCTTTTAATCTCTTATTTTTCTGGAGTGCCTGTTGCTATGATACTTTTAACCTTTTTTCTATTTTGCCTACAGTTTTCCTTGGTTGAGTTTTTAAAGGTGGGCGGAATTCTGCTGGTGGTATAAATTCCTTGCTATTTCTTAAAGTATTTTGAGTGTCAGCGTTTTCTATATCTTGACTATAATGAGTTTCATTGAATTGCGGACCGCGATTTCCTTGCTCAACTTGTGGACCAACGATATCCTCATCTTGTAAATGATGAACGTCTTCAACTTGTAAACTGCCAACTTCCTCAATTTGTGGACGATCAGTTACTGTGCTCGGTAAGATGTCAATTTCAGTAAAAATCATTTTTCTGAAACTATTTGGTATCGATTTAGGTGTCATGGCCTTCAAATATGCTACGCCGATGAGTTCTCCCACATCATAAATGGATATCGGTTAAGCTGGATTTCTCATCATCCAAGCTATCTATGCTAGCTTTGTAAAAACTTTTAAATGGTTTAAATAATCCCAAATCAAGAAGTTATGTTTTATGGGACGAATGGGATGGGGGGGAAGGGGGAAAGTAAGAATTGTAACACTGTTTGCTTTTGATAATTCTAAATATTCTACATACAGACAGGTGTGATTCATAATTATCAAGTATCAGTAAGGAAGGATTGTCTCTTGAAAATGAAGTACATTTTATGAAATGTTTTAAGTAAATTACTTAAATATATGATTAAAAATACTGGGAATAATTCTGAATTCATCCAGTCGCTTGGAGCGGCCAAACCCAGCGTGCCTGGTGGAGTAATCTTAATCATATAACTCTTAAAATTTTTCTAGGAAACATGATAACAGGGGGAAGTGATTACCCATTAGCACATATTATAGCACATGTATTGCATAACGTTCATTTCTCGCCACTTGTAACTTTCTAAAAACATCTTATTCCTTTTGGTGCCAGGACTTTCGGAGGTTTCTGAACAGTCGTCGTTTGTGTCTCTTCTAAATTATAAATACGTGTTCCATTACTGAAATTGGGATGACGCTTCAGAACCTCTTCAAGATTCGTAAAATATTTATCGATGTTATGACGATTAAAGCCCGTTGCTCGGGCCAAGCTGCAACTGTCTGGTGCTCTCAGGGTTAAATCGGAATAACGCTTTTGAAATGATCTAAGTCATTCAACCCCTGCTATTTTGTTTCGTATCCAGGAATTTGGGACCTTTATTTTATCTATTATTGCAGTCTCATAAGCTAATTTGCGACAGTCTATATTACTTAATCCATAAAATAGACATTCACACTCTTTAAGATAGTTTATCAGGGTTTCCTCTTGATCGCCATTGAAAATTTGATTCACGTTATAGTTGGGAACTAACGAAATATCCTGTCCTCCTGCATTTTTACTTTTTAGATAATACCTTGGAGTATGATAGGGAATTCCTCTAATTTTAGCAGCTTTTCTGATTGTCTCTCCAGTGTCAATAAGCTCCAAAGCTGCCGCCATGTTTTGTGTGAGTTCCTATTTTTTGGGGGGTATATTTCCGGGCCATGGTGTAAAATAAATAAATAAACATTACTTCATTATCAATATCTATATTAAAGTGGTACACAGTGAACCATGATAGTACACAGTGAACCATGGTTCACCATGTTCACTGGTCAAGTAGTACACAGTGAACCATGGTTCACTGTGTACTACTTGACTTTGGTTCATTGTTGGACATTAGACACATAATTATTTAAGGTTAGAAATGAAACCTATTTATTTTTGTTAATCAGTTATACTCCATTGAATAATGTCCCAAATAGAATAATATTCAAAAATATGTGCTAATAGCACGATTATATAATATAGTTATCAAAAAGGAACAGTTATATGAAGTGAAAATTTTTTGTTACTAACGTTATAAAATTCATTGGGATGACATACACACTACCACGTTTAGCGTTCTGAATGCACTGATCGCTTGATAGAGGCGGTTATGGAAGACACTTGACCTGCGCTGTTTGTATTGTTACTAGAGTGAAAAATTTTATTGTCGATACTGAGACAAATACTAGGTAGGTCGTATAAATGAGCCGTTTTCGTAATAAAATAAGGAAAAGAATGAAAGGAAAATGTGCTAAAATAAAATATTACTGAGAGATATATAACAAAGTAAACATTTTGAATAAAAAAGCAACACGCTACAATTTGAATTTAAACAGACCAGCAAGTTTAGATCTGTAACATGAGAATCTGTCTGGCTTAAGGCAATAAATTATATTTAATAGCCTCTTAATAGCCACGTGTTGATAGCGAATATCAACACGTGCTTATGTTTATCGATGGGAATTTGCTAAATAAATAAACTTTATTTAGCCCTGAAGTAATATTTCATATTAGTCGAAAACAGTGAATATAATAAACTAAATAAAAAAGCGATATGGTTATATATAATTTAACAAGATACTATACTGCCTTAATAGTTATTTATGTACCAAGGGTATTAAATAAATGTTTACGCCCAGAGGGCGACGATGTTACGAACCCGAGGGCCTTTGGCCCGAGGGTTTGTAAGTCGCCCGAGGGCATATACATCTATTAATATCCGCGGTGCATACAAACTTTTATGTCATACTAGTACGATATTGCATTTACAACTAAATATGTTCTAAAAAATCCGAAAATTCGATTTTATTTTGACAATATATTTACTAGTAGACATTCTATCGTCCGTGTTGTTACGCTACGGAAATGCTGTCAAACTAAAACCGTGAAAATGCAAGATACTCGTATTTTTGAGATCCTAATGTAATCTAAATATCACCGGATCCTTTCAGAATTGCCAGTTTTATGTGAATTCTAATTGTTTTGAAATGTTGTTAAATAAAGATGTTTCTAATAAGTTATCTTTTTGTTTGTATCTTTACGCCCGTGCGGGCCATAAAGTACACTTTATGCCCGCGAGGGTATAAAGTACACTATTACGTAGTTGGTAACTAAGCAATAAAAACACAATAATAAACTAGTATGACATAAAAGCATTTATGTGTTCTTTGTTATAATTTTTTTTAAAAATGTTTTTTTTAACTAGAGAATTTTAATAATATCGCAAATAATTGCAACATACATATTGAAAAGTGTTGAAAGTACACGGGGCAACCTCCAAATTAATTATATAGTAACTTAATATGTATTCACTTTAAAAAAGTACTTTATAATATAAAGCGATAACAAAAACGATATGTGTAGGAAGTTTTAATAAACATCAAAACAATATAGAAAATACATATACTCCAGTCATCAGAGGCGAAAATGACACTGAACCTCTAAAAATAATACGAACAAACTCAATTTTACTGAAAATGTTAATTTTGGGATCAAAAAAAAAATAATTCAAAAAAGTTTTTCACTCCTACTCCCTAGCTTTCCCCTAAAACCCTCCCCGTAGGGGGAGGAAATGGAAAACATCGATTTATTAAGAATCTGAACGCCGTAGAAAAAAATGTTTTAAATAAAAAATGTAGCTAAGATAGTTTTAAATTATAATTATTTATTTTACTTTTTGTGTAGAATAAAGGTTCTCTCAGAAACAATGCCTGAAGTTACCAGCGATTTTGAATGACAGGTACGAGGGCAAAATCAATTTTAATTAAAATTTGTATCAACTCCACGGTAAAAATTTGATATCTTTTGATAATAGTCTATCGACAAACATTAAAATGCCTTTTAAAGGAGAAGAGTGTAGATTTTCTATGCCATTTTTGTATTTTGTTGCAAATAAAGTCAGTTTTTATAAAGGTATTAAATAAGTAAACGTTGCACGATTTATACATTTTTTATAATTCTTATAAGATCAATAAAATTCATCACTTTCATTGACCGGTTACGATAAAATTTCTTTTGTTGGAGCCTAGTATTTAAAACCTATAGCATATAATTATGGTTTTGAATTTTGGTAAAAAATGTGAGGCATTTAAAATATGTCATAAAAACGCTGAATTTAAACTTTCACTTAGACAAGTACGTTTTGCGAAAGTCAACAATAATATCAGCTACAAACTCCATCTAATACCATATTCGCAGAGGCATTTCCGTGACGTGCGATCGTTTGTTAAGTAAAAGTTTAAATTCTGTGTTTTTTAGGCATATTTCAAATTTGTTGCCATAACTCAAAATCGAAATTTCGTGCTATAAGTTGCTATAAGAGCAGGCTTCAACAATGGAATTTCCATCTGGGAGATCGGTTCCTTTTATACAAATACACAACAGAACATTTTTGTTCAAAATTATCTCAGCCACATTTTTTATTTGTGTACCGATGATTATTTTTACGGTGTACCGATTCTTCGTAAATGGATTTTTTGCTTTTTACCCCAAAAATGACATTCTAAGCAAAATTAAGTTCGTTAGTATGCCTTTTAGATGTTAAATCTCTAAAAAGAGGTTAGTCTTTGTATGTGGGTATATTTTATTTTATAAAAACCCTTAAAAGGGTAACATTAAAAGCACGAACGTTTTCGGAACAACTGTTCCATCATCAGGTTAAAATACAGGTTACCATGCCTGAGCCACCAAAATATTTGGGTAAAAACCCTTTAAAATGTAATGTGTTACCAAAGATTGTACATGATGTTAATAATATTATATGATGTTTAATATTTTAATTAAATTTTACTTCAGGTAACATACACCCATGCTTAAGTGAGTTCCAGTGTCCGGCGAGTAAACCTCTTCAAACGGACTTCGGCTGGTAACTCTGGCTGGAGTTACCAGCCGAAGTCCGTTTGAAGAGGTTTACTCGCCGGACACTGGAACTCACTTAAGCATGGGTGTATGTTACCTGAAGTAAAATTTAATTAAAATATTAAACATCATATAATATTATTAACATCATGTACAATCTTTGGTAACACATTACATTTTTAAAGGGTTTTTACCCAAATATTTTGGTGGCTCAGGCATGGTAACCTGTATTTTAACCTGATGATGGAACAGTTGTTCCGAAAACGTTCGTGCTTTTAATGTTACCCTTTTAAGGGTTTTTATAAAATAAAATATACCCACATACAAAGACTAACCTCTTTTTGTTATACGTGTTATACAGCCAGCTGCAGGAATTATTTTCCTTGTGGATATAGTTAAATCTCTGACGACTAGACATAAATATTATAAAATAAAGCTAAATGGAAGTTAACGTGAGTACTCTGAGACCTTTTCTCCCCACTGTAATAAGCTGCTGTTAGGTCAACAAACCACAAAGATGTGTGAGGTGAAGTTGTTTGTGCTAATACCTAATAGCAACAGATCCATTGGGGTTAAAACCGGCTTGCTCTACAGGTCGTTTTTGTAAGAGACTGCCAGCGATTCTGTTATAAATCTATCTGAATCAAAATAAGTTTCTCCAAAAGTTTATAGGAACCGCTTAGTAGAAATATAGGTACGAAGTTCGGAGTAATAGAGTCATACTTGACTGTGCTTCATGTGGAAATATTTTAAGATAATACACGGAAACCCTTGCCACAGCCAAACACTCCGTAGGAATCCCTATTTAGTAATAAACGTAAACGGGGCATAGTATTATCATCCCTGTCTAGTAAGCATATTACATAAATACTCAAACTTAAAGCTCAAAGAGCAAACTTGAAGCACATTTTAACACTTGGCTGTGCAATCATTTTGACAGTGCCATTACGGATACCCATTTTTCGAATGAAAGCAATATGGATAACCAAAATGCCATTGAACCTAATCCGCAACCTTCCTCTTCTTACAGTGCCGTCTCCCTACAGAGGGTGGCAATCATAATAGCTATTTTTATTTAAACTTGTTGCTCTAAACAAATCAATAGATGTGCATTGACACCAATTACGTAGATTCTATAACCAAGCATTCTGCCTCCGTCCAACACATTTTGTTTCTTGAATTTTTCCCTGTATTATGAGTCTCAAAATTGCATCATTATGGTCATATCATTAGGTGGCGTAGGTATTCCAGTTTTCTTGTTTGTATAGTGGTGATTAATTCTGTTTCTTTACCAAGCCTTTCCAGCACTTCTTTATTTGTACCATACTATTCCTTGATACTCGCACTGTTTTGCAAAACCGGCAAAACTTTTGTTTAATTAAATGAGTTAGAAGGAGGTGAATTTAATCTTAAAATGCTATTTGGCAGTCTTTGTTTAGTAAGTTAGTTAATCACCATTTTGTTGGAAGCTGTAGTCAGTGGAAAGGGTTTTGAAAAGCAGTGTTTCCGAGGTTTTAAGAAGTCCACATGGTTTTAGGTAACAATTAAGTAGCCGTGTTTTAAAGAATACATTTTCTTATCATCCAAGATAACCTGAAGCCCAATTCGATGTTTAACCTCCCCAAGATTTGTCCAATTTCTGTCTACATGGGCCTCAAATAAGCTTATTTGCAGTTTGTATGGAACAGTGTGTTTGTTTTGTATCCAATTCCAAGGTAATAATCTTTCTTAATAACTTAAAAAGAAATACACAGCCAGTGAAGCAAGGTAGTTTTTGTTAAATTTTTCTAAGTAAAATAAACATTCTTCATTAATATACTAAGATTTGCCTCCATGATAAATAAAAAAATTATAAATAAATGTAAGTTTTATGGATCAGCTAATTGTCATATTTGAGTTTTCTTTTAAATAAAGTTAATCTTGATAATTAATTAATAATTCAGAAAAGTTTAATATTTCATTTCGATATATAACAGTCAGTATTATCATTTTCTGTCAATTGGTACATAACCAAAATTTTAAATTCTGTTTTGTTAAAGGGTTAAACTCAATGTAAGTAATGTTAATCAAAATTAAGATATTTTGATTTATAATAATTGTTTAAATTGCTACAAATAGCGCCAAATTAAGGTTTGTTGATAAATTTGGATAATTTTATTTGTAATAACTGTTTATGTGAAATAATAATAAATATGTAATGTTTTTCTTTAAACCAGGAGTTTAAAATTATTTCTTGTAGAAAGATTTTTACCCTTAAAATATTTTTAGTAAAGAAAAGCCTTTCTTTCAAACCAGCAAGAGGATTTTTTTAAACGGCGTCCATTTTAAATAGTTTAGGAATCTTCTTGTGTATTGTTGCCTAGGAAATCTCTGTAAGTTTTTCTTTTTATTTCGTTAGTTTTTTTGTAGTTAGTTTCTCCAGTCCCTCAAATAAAGAAACCTTTTTCCACGACCTAGTTCTCCAACCAAAACACGAGTAGCCATTTCAATTTATTTGCTTACCCTATCTCCACCCCAGTAATAGTTCAGTTCCCCCTTTCAACCCCACTATAAGCAATTATATATTGCCACCAGTGACACCGAACGTGGAAGGCAAATCATAATTGTTATACTGTATGACCATAGTTCGAAAGCCTCGATACTTTTTAAATTGCATTTTTTTTTAATGTCCAAGTCTCAGCTCCATATAATAATATTGAAAATATATAACAGCGAATGGTACGTCTAGATTTCTGCACGTTAGGAGAGGCTGCATTCGTATAAATGCTGATCTGGCAATCTCTAGTCTCCTGTTTATTTCTGCAGTATGATAGTTGGTTCCATTAATCAAAGTTCCCAAGTACTGATATTTATGGCCCGCTATATCCTGTGAATTAGCGCCTAACGATTTCTTTTTTTGGGGTTTTCTCAAAGAAAACATTTATAGGCATCAGTTTGAAAGGGCCACAAACCTAGTCGAATTAAGGGCAAAAATACTTCATTTATTTGCAAGCATTACAACAATTCTACTTCAAAATATATGGAGAAATCTGTATAACAGATTTGGTTACTGTTTAGCACAAGGAGGTGGAATACTTGTGCCCTTTGTGCTAGTTTGCGGATCTGTTCCAATCGAATTTTCTTGAAAAGTATTCAAATAAGCCTTTAGCTGTTCCTCTGTTTCAATATTTTCAATTTTACCGTAACGGAGAAAAGACGATTTTCTGGTTTAACACCAAACATGGTTCATATGGACTCTGCGTATTCCTCCGTGATAAGTTATGTTTTTGGCGAATTCAATAAACGGCAAATCTTCTGACCATTTGCTTAAATCATTATCTTGCATTCATGCGTTTACCATATTCTGTATGTCCTGATTGGCTCTTTCTACCGATTCTTAGGTTTGACTATGACGAGGATTTTTATGCACTATTTAAACATCTTTTCACTCAAATAAGTGTCTGGCTAAGACTAAGTATCTGGCTACCTTTGGCCCCAATTTACCAAGGTCAATTTTTTTTCTTTATATAATCTAAATCGTAAAAAAATATATGCTTTCTGAATGTGTACAAATAATAATTTACAAACAATAATAAAAAAGGTATTCTATTTGTTTGTAACTAAAAAATTAGCATATTTTTGTAAAATTATTTTCTAATAATAAATATTTTTTTTTAAAGTTGTTTTCACTATCTATTTTTAAAGAAGAAGACTCACTTTTTCATTTGCAAACCGAAAAATTGTTCTGACTGCATTTTTTTCTGACTTATGTTATTGCAAAATATAACTTTTTGGGATAAACAAAGAATAGAATTTAAACAATTCAATAAATCGCTTTTAAATTTCTATCACACATATTATTAAGCATTCCAAGACCCAACTCTGAGAAACATTTCAAAGCCTTAGAAAAATTTTTGCAAGAGACATAAATAAATTATTTTTTTCAAAATTTTGCTCTTTTTTTTTTGCATTTTTATAAATAACAAATACGTATATAAATTTTTGCAAATCGTGATTTTTGCATGTTTTAAAAAATATTTATACCAGTAAACTTTCAAAACATTATGTTTTTTAATGATAAAATAAAAACGCCAACAAATACATTTTTTCACACTAATTTGTTTATAAATAAAAATTATCAATAAATCTCACGTAGGAAATGGTTAGAATATGTTTGTATAAGTATTATATACATCAAAAAACCTTTCAGTACTCTGGCTTTTTGAGTGTTATGATAAAAATATTATTACCTTGGACTATAGCTACTACCTGGACTATAGCTGAACATGACTAAATCGTGCTAAACACATTTTACAAACTACCACCTAGACGTCTGTATATGTGGAAATCACCTAGAGTCAACGGAGAAGACGTTATTGTAAAAAACCAAATAGACTATATTTTTTGTTAACAAAAGATATGGAAATAGTTTCAACAGTGTTAAAACCTACCCAGGCGCTGATATTTAATCTGAACACAATCCTTTAGCAGGCGAGTATAGAATCAAGTTAAAGAAATCACGCGAAAAAACTGTAAAAACATGACATGAGAAAACTGAAATGTAGTGAGGTTAAAAAAATAGTCAGCAAAACAATACATAAAAAAAATCAATCGATAATACAACGGAAAGCACAGAAGAGAAGATAGAATCCCTTAATAAATCGATAGACGACATTAAAGACAATTTGATGAAAAACGAAGAAGGTAAGAATAAGACGTGGATGACGACAGAGATTCTGCAGCTGATGGAAGAAAGAAGGAAAAACAAGAACAATAATTATACGTATAAAACATTACAACGAGATATACAGAGAAAGATTAGAGAAGCCAAACAGAAAAAACTTGAGAAAAAATGCCAAGAAATCTAAATTATACAAAGTAAATACGACGACTTTAATGTGCATAAAAAGGTAAAAGAAATTACAGAAAAATGTAAAAACAGAAGAGTAAGTAAACTTGTTAATGACAACGGAGGGGTAATCGTGGACAAAGAAATAATACCTGGAAAAATTACATACGAAATTGATTTTTTGATGAGAGGGAAAACCAGTCCCCAATACCTACGGAAACAGGACCACCTATACTAATGGCATAAATAAGAGCAGCCATAATATCACTAAAAGAAGGGAGAGCTCCAGGACCAGAAGGAATATAGTCTGAATTTATTAAATTTCTTGATGATGAATCTTTAAGAATACTATGTAAAATCTTTAATAATATCTATGACAAAGGCAATACTCCAAAAGGTTGGTTAGTTTCAGAATTTATTACGTTTGTAAAGAAACAGGGAATGAAGAAGTGCGGAGCATATAGGCTAATAAGTCTAATGAGCCATACACTAAAACTTTTTCTTAAAATTATACATTGCAGAATATACAAGATAAGCGAAGAGAGAATACAAGACACACAGTTTGGATTCATGAAAGGCTTAGGGTACGAGAGGTGCACTTTTTAGTCTACAGGTATTATTCCAAAGATGCAGAGATATGACTTAAGATATCTACACCTGCTTTGTGGACTACCAAAAAGCGTTTGACACAGTTCAATACCAAAAAATGATGGATGTTCTAAGAAAAGCCAAAATAGATGATAAAGATCGGTATATAATACAAAATTTATACTGGAACCAATGAGCCACAATAAGAACAAATCTTGGAGATGAACCGACGACAGCCATTCAGATTCTGCGAGGCGTTAGAAAAGGATGTATACTTTCACCTATATTATTCAACCTATATTTAGAGGAAATATTTAGTGAAGCCTTGGAAAATTGCGAACATGGAATCCTTTTAAATGGAGGACGTCTAAACAACATCCGCTATGTAGATGACACCGTTATTTTTGAAGACATTTTAAACAGTTTACAGCAACTAATAAACAAGGTAAATGAAGTAAGTAAAAGATTTGGAATACAAGGAAATATATCAAAAACTAAATTTATGGTCATCAGCAAAAATAAAATTAGAGACGTGCAACTGCTTATCAAGAATACGCCAGTGGACCGAGTAAAACAGTTTACCTATTTTGAAATAATAGTAAACGAACAATGGGATCACTCACAAGAAGTAAAATGTCGGATACAGAAGACTAGGAGTGCATTCAAAAACATGGCCAAACTCTTTAAAAACAACAACTTTAATCTGGAGATAAAATTAAGGCTCCTACGATGTTATATCTTCTCGATATTATACTTCTTTTTTCTTCTTTGTCAACCATTTTCCATCTACTCCTGAATGTTGGTCTCTCCCAATTCATCTTTTATCTTTCATCATTCTCCCATCTTTCTCTTGCGCCAATCTAATCCACTGTTTGCTTGCCACTGTTCTTATGTCATCTACCCATCTTTTTTGAGGTCTTCCCATGCTTCTTGTTGTCGTCCTTGGTCTCCATTCTAGAATTCTCCGTGTCCACCTATTGTCATTATATTGGGCTACGTGACCTGCCCAGCGCCATTTCATTTATTAGATATTATACTACGGAGTTGAATCCTGGACACTCACTGAAGCAATGGAGAAAAAACTTGAAGTCTTCGAAATATACAAAAAATTCTAAGGATATCATGGACGGCAAGATAACCAACGAGACTATACTAGAAAGAATGGGGAAAGAAAGAGAAGTAATGTATACGAATAAAAGGAGAAAGTTAGAATATTTAGGACACATAATTAGAAACGGAACTAAATACATATTACTGAAAATAATACTTCAAGGGAAAGTATTTGCAAAGCGATGAATTGGGAGAAGAAGAATATCATGGTTAAAAAACCTGAGCAAATGGTTCTCCACAACAATAATTAATCTATTTAATGTATCAGCTAATAAAATAATTATAGTCAGAATGATCGCCAATATTCGAAACGAATAGGAATCAAAAGAAGAAGAATAGCTGCTACCCCTTCAACCATCTTCATGTGATCATTACAGCCAACATTGATGTGAAGCCTACATTTATGTCATCTCTAATTAGCTACTCTATCTGAAGTTCGCAATACCCCTCAATAGCTTTAAAGTAACAGTATTATGTATACTTGCCATACAAGTAAATTATTAGATTTAGTACTTTTTGTTAATTACAGGCAAAGTTTTAATAAACATAATTGTTTAATGTAATCTTTTGTTTGTCCGTTCCAAATTTCTCATTGTACAATTTGTATTAAGTTAATACGTACCTACACCTGAGAAGAAGCTAGTCGAAGTCTTATAATAAAATTGGCATCTCAAGTATCCTTTTAACAGTTATCCAATTGAGGTGTCGTTTTATTGTTACAAGTTATAGTTATTTATCCCCACCTCTACTTCCAATGAATATGACTCGATAAGATAAATAAAATTATTTTTTAAGCATTTAAATTTATTTACTAATATTATTGTCTGTTATTTAGAAGTTGACTGCCTAAAGTTATATACAATAGTTTGTAAGTTTGTTATTTAAATGATATGGGAAATTGTTTATTAAAGTAGGGAGTACCGTCGCGATAAAGAAGAACTAGTAGATATAATACAGGTATGTAACTTTTGATCATTTATTTAAAAAGATAGTAATATTTTTTATTTTTAATAAAATAAACTGAATTTATCTAACAGGTTCAAATAAATTTCACTAATAAATAAAGTTATATTTTAATGATACTATGATATTTATGAGATAAAAAAAACTATTTGAATGAAATTTTATTGGATGTTCACTGCACAAGTGAACCAATGGGGAAACCGCCACTAATCTCGCAGCTTTTGAATTGTGGGTTCATGGCTCGATTATGTCAATACTCTGAGATAGCGCGT
>NW_027313129.1:0-23517 GCF_040954645.1 Diabrotica undecimpunctata
CGCCGCTATCTCAGATGTAAACTACTACTAGAAAAAAACCGGTATATTCTTAAATAAAGCGGGTAATTAATACAAATCATGTTTTAATGAAAGAAAAGAATGTCAAATTAACGTTAATCAATCCTAATCTAAGATTATACCACAGTTTGCCCCCAAAATCTCACTCCATAGTATAGTTTAAATTAAAACATAGCCATTGTATACTTCTTTCCCCACCGATTTGCATGGAAATTGGGGTTATGGGTGTACTTACCCTCCACATTAAAATTGAACTTGTGCGTTGATTGCTTTTTATTTTTTAGTGGGTGTGAAAACTCCCTCTATTCGAGAAAAAATCACATAATTGTAAATTCAAGCAATTTGGATAGTACTTAATTATACAAGTGACATAAATTTAGATTTCTTTATAGTTTTATTTTTTTTAATACATAATTTCTACCCTTATTAACCACCCCTTGCGAATAAATTCGAATATTTTAAATTTTTTTTCATTAAAAACTATAATACAATAATTTTTTAATCAAAAATTTTAAGAATTATTTTATTTTAACTTAAAAAACAACTCGTATTAGTGTGTAAGATGGGTGAAAGTATGCCTGTGCCTTAAAAGGATATTATGTTTCTTACAATGTTCCAGTTCACGCGTTTTGATATCTCTAAAATTTGTGATTGATTTTTTAATTACTGCTTAAAAAACCATTATTTTAGAGTTTTTTAAGGTAATCGCATCATTTAATTTTTTTTAACTGTTTTTTGAAAGGGTTGTAGTTGGAAAGGGCTTTGAACGAGTCACTAATCACGAGTGTACGCAAACTTTGAAACAGTTATATCTTGTCAATTTTTTTCTTGAAGGAAAACAAAAAAAAAACAAAATAATTCCGAAAAGCAATTCCCTATTTTCTTACTCTTTGGGATTTTTTCGTATCTCTTAACACTTCTGTTATTTAAAAAAAAATTTCATTTCAAAATTTTTTTTTTAATTTAAAACCAATTTTTCCCAAAAATAAGCACTTTTAACCAGCCACACTTAGGGGGTTATTTTCACGATTTTTTTTTACCAAAAAAAGGTTAACTTTATTTTGAGCGTAACTCACTTAGTTTTGATGCTAGAAACTTTTTTTAAAAACAAAATAAAACTTTTTTATAACACCAAAAAAGTTTTTATAAATTTTTTTCTCAAAAAAATTGCTTTATTTTTTGGTTATTTTCGCGTTGAAATATTTTATTTGGAATTTAACAAATAAGAACCTCATTTTTCGTTAGTTACAGGGTCTACAGACTTCATAAAATTACAATTTTTTTTATAAAGCTACATTTTTGTAAGAAATATTTTTTTCAATAAAATACTTTTAAGTTATTTGTAAAAAACCGTCTAAAAATGTGTTTTTTTTTTTAAATAACATTTTCACTTGCAATATTACTCGAAATATTTAAATTTCCGTGTACCTAAATTAAAGACCTACGATCATCATAGACTGCCTTCTCATGCTGTATCGTAATCTTCTGCGGCTGTCAGCTTTTACATTAAAACTATTCAAACCAATCTACCCTTAACTCACTTCATCTCTATCTTCTTAAATAGAAGCATGCTAGTAAAATTCCCTCTTTGGCTTCTCAATAGAAGCAAGTAAATAGTGCATCTTACGCTTCTCAAAGTATAAGCAGATTTCAGAGTTAATTTTATTTTATTAAATAGGTAATTTCATTAAATTCGGTGTTCACGGTTCTAATATTTATGTAAGTACCTGAAATTAATCTTTAATACAGAAGAAAATCGACAGCTTTATTGTGCCAATCATACCGTAAAATGCCGGTTTCGACAAATTAAAGGGTTTGTCGAATATACAACTAAACTTTTTTGCTCTACATATCTCATTCAGTTAGTTTTTCAGAACATTTAATAAAAACATTTATTGTATTTTAAAGAACATATAAATAAACATTTATGTATTTTTATATCATTTAAAAAGGTGATTTTAGATTGTATGGCAATTCTTATATTACTATTTATGTATGAAAATTAATAAAATAAGAATATTTCTACCGAAAGTCTCATAGTTTTGAAATACTTTAAAGATATTAATGTCGGCCATTTTAACTAAATTTCATTTTCTGCATAGAGTCTACATACTAATCATGCAACTGGTCTAATAGACATAATTAGAACATTTTGCCAGTTTTGTCAAAATATCGTTTGCAATGCCAGCATCGACAATTCTTTGGTTCTAAGTTAGCTGGTTTAAGGAATACAATACGTAAAGCTCTATATGTCCGGCATTTATATAGATTAAGTAGTTTGGCTTCATACTTATATCATTACTCAGCATTTTTTATAATAATTATATTATTGTAAGTTATGAGAAACTTCAGTTGTGGCAGAGTAAGAAAAACAGCAATATTATTAATTAGCTAATGAAATATAATTTATATTGGTAAATAAGAAATGACAGTGAAATGTAGAGTTTTATAAGGCATCAAATACTAAAATTAGAACAATTTGATCTAGATAATATGAATGTCGTAATCAACTGCTCAACCTGAGAGCACGAACAGAAATCGAAAATAACAGTAATACGAAAGCAGATGAACAAAGAAAGTGTAAAAGAGTTTTAAAGAGATTACAGAGAAAAGCCTGGAGGTCAAAATATTAAGTTATTTAGATGTTAGATAGGTAAAAAAAATTATCAATGAAAAATCAAAATCAACTTCAAAAGAGTAAAATTTAATATTTTTATGTCAACAAAATATATCGGATGAAATCGAATGAACTAATGTAGTTTCAATTTATGCCGCAGACCGCAATCCCGACATTTTAAAATGATTCTTTAGTATTTAAATCAAATTTTATATAAAATAAACTTAGTTATTATGAGTAACTTTTTGGATTATTTTCTTTACTAAGTCTAGAGTGTCAGTTCAATTTGTATTAACATCAAGAAGATTCTTGGCTAATACAAAAAAATTGTAGCAATTGTCCATGTAAACAGCATGCCTAACATTTAGTTTTTCCACTACTAAAATTCAAGCTCTACTTTTTTAGTGTGTCCTTGTCCTTCAAAATCATTGATCAGTCCAGTGTAAACCATTAAACTTATACAATAACTCCGTTGTGCTTCTGTAAGCATATAGGGCACCATATTTTTTGTTTCTTGCTTTTTATGTATTGCCTAACATTTAGGCGCCAACGGTGTAACACCATTGACTCGTCTAAACTCAAATGTCATCCAGTGATACTAAATGTCACACATTTTTAGGTTTAAAATATACTATAGGTCTAACTTGAAGATTATATCACTAGGCTGGATTTCTGCTAAAATTCAAGCATAGAAAACTTACATTTTGAACAGCGGATCTTTCTTTTTCCATATAATCTCCTAGTATTGGCCTTTGAATATGACCCTGTATGTAACATTAGTGCTATAAATATTTGTTAATCTCTGGTCGTTAAATGTTTCCATTTATTCATTCTAGATTATTGTTGCCATGTACCTTTCCGTAAAAAGATATTGCATAGGTATTTGTTGGATTGGTTACAAAACTTATTGTAGAAATTTGTCAGTCAGTAACAGTCCGAAAATAGTCTGAAGAGTTTATCACCAGGTAAAAGTACCAGTAACTCTTGATTTTTTGTGGAATGGTAATATTTTTTTATACTTACCGTTATTTCCATACCGTCGTTACTGGATATGAATGTTACAAAAATCTACAATGAAAATAAACAATAAACATACAAAAGCCAATACCTCTATACATCCTGAAATAAAGCGATATCATCGTCATTGCTTTCTGATGAACGTTTGTCCTCCTTATTAACCTCTCCGGTGGACAGGTGCTTGAAAAATTACATAAGTGGAGAAGGCATGTTAGGACCATATTTTTTGCAATTTTTTTATTGTAAAATATTTTTTTTTGAATAAAAAAAATTAGTTTTTAATAAAATAAAATACACCCTTATAAATTCGTTTAATTAAAAATACAAAAACTGTTACTTTTGACATGTTTTATATTTAAAAATAAATGACGCAGTTTTCTAAAAATCTCCACATACCTCTAGGCAACGTCTTAGTTAAAAGCCCGTGCTACAATGTTTGGTTTAACGAATTAAGTCCCAAATTATTTTAAAAGATTCTTTTATCTTTGCTACAGGATGAATTTAGCAGTCCATAAGGTTGTATTGCTTCAGCAGTCCATTGTCCATCTTCTAGTTGACCTTACTACATTATACGTTGAAGCATTCTATCTACCACATCTACTCCACTTTTTGTTAGGTTGTAGAAAGGTAAACAATGTCACAACAATTTTACTTTATCAAATTAGACACTATGTCACGCGTTGCGAAAAATAAGAGCGTAGTAACTTTTGGTACTAATATAAATGCATCTTTAAAAAACGGGGAACCAACAGTATCAATTTTAGTTACTTGGGAAATTACCCGCATCGTATTTCAGTGCTTAAACGCTAGATGGAACTGTATTGTGTATATTGAGGTATGTATTGTTTATATAACGGACAGGTAACGTCTGTCAATCCATTTAGCGGTATATCTTGAATACATATTGTGTTATTCACTGTATGAATGCATATATACACATTTTTTCAGTAAAAAATGTGTATATATTCAGATTCTTAACCTTAGAAAGGTACTCAGAATATCACACAATTTTAGCAAATAGTTGTAAAGTTATTGAAAAAAGTTTTTGCCTGGATTGACAGGCCTTACCCGTACAACGGAGGCTTAATATAATTTACTGTCATTGTCTGATAATTCAAAATTATCTTCACTGTTTTCTAGATACTCCAAAATCTCTGCCTCTGTTAATTTACGATTATTATCATATTTTATTTTATTGTCCTATTTTCTGTACTGTTGGTTTTCCAAGTATGATGTAAGTATTTCGAAAAAATAATGGTATTATTTGTTTAACTTTATAAACGCAAAACATTATCAAAAGCTTGACCTACATCTACATTGGGAATCATTCCTTTTCTTCTAATGCGCAATTATGGGTTATGCAGTGGCATTGCTGGATGTGAGTGTTCTCGTCGAAATCCAAACTGATAATTTGGTATCCAGTCTGCGCCAGTAAAGTCTGGATCTATTCAGACGGGCCTACTGCTGGCGCATTCTTTTACATCATAATGTTTGCACAAAACTAACATACACGCTTACACCTTAATACCAACTGACCACTCACATCGAACGTAAATATTCGATTAGTAAAGGCTTGAAAATCCCATATTTGTTCGTAGGGGAAATGCCTATCAATATTGTCTACACATCGATAAAACACTGTTATGTTGTGCCAAAGTATATTTTTAGGAAAAATATTGGAATAGGAAATAAAGGACCTAAAAAACATAAAAACTTAAAAAAAAACTAGATAAAAAACCAGAGTCAAGAAATGTATAAATTGAACCTTTACCTGGGTGCCTGTATAACAAGAAGTAATTAAGTGCAGAGTTGACTGGAAGAAGAACCTATTTATTACCATAATTTTGAATGCCAGAAGACAACAGTGGCACCTTACTGAATTAGAGAAAATTACCGTTTTGGTGGTGGTGGCACCTGACCCACGCACGCAAAACGTATTTTGGCGAGAGCTGGCAGCGAATGTGCAAACTACGTAAGTATTTGAATATCTCATCAAATATTAACAAAGTAAATGTAGTCTATGAATTACTTATTATGTTTTTTTTTTGAATAATTATATCTTTTTAACACTTATTGTAAACTCTGTTCAATTTTCTAATACGCAATTCCCCAAAATTCAAGATTCCGTAAAGTATTATTTATTTACATCCGATTGTCCCTTCCTCTATTCTTAAATGACGATATTAGACTACTTTCGACATAGATACTGCGTCGGTATATGATATATTTAGTTGTCAGTGGGACGCTGAATTAATAGGTGTTGAATATTACGACATTCTGTGTCGCCGCGCGCCACGATGATATAAGTAAAATAAGCTTTGAATTTGATCTTTTTTTATTACTTTTTATTAAGTAAAAATGTTTTCTTGTGATAAAAGGTTTTCTAAGATCTTAGATATAGATGTAAAAAATATTTAATTTTAGGAAAAGAAATTGTAGATATTAAAAAAATATATGACGGGCACAAAGTTAAAAGAGTTTACAATTTGTCAGATATTGAGGATATAGTGGACTTTAGCGAACGCGCTATCTCAGAGTGATTAAGAGAAAGGTAGGGTTGAAGAAATTATACAACAGCGACTTTATCTATCTCTAGATCAAATAGCTATCCAGAGATGAAGATTCTATGGAAATCCAGGCTTGAATATTTATTCTACATTGCCAGTAATATATGTAAACATTTTGTATCAAAAAGATATAACATTAAGACTATCATCTGCCAAAATTGTGTACGTACTTAAGTGGATAAAGAGGAATATTAGGAAAAGATAGTCTTTTTTTTTAGAAATAATATTTAATTGGTTGTAACTATCTCAAGTTTACGATTATTTAGAACTTTATATTTTTTAATCTACACGTCGCGTGTACGATCTTGTAATTTTTAAAAGCGCGCCCACCAGAGGTCTAGAGTAGCAGTGTCGAAAGTGCGAATTACCGTGATGATTGCTCACCTTCTTGAAGAAGATGACACATAAAGAAGAATAGATAAAAGAGTTAAACTAAGAAGCAATATACAGATATAAGATGTAGTTATTATAGAAATTGTTCTGGAAAATAGTAACACATGACACGAATCCGGATACAACCTAACAGAATATATTGGATGAGAAGAAGTTTAGAGCGTGACAATTGGAAAGATCTTGGAACACCCGTAGAAATTGAGTATTCGAGATTCTAAAAAGTCATCATGATGATAAAATGTAATATAATAGATAAATAAATATTATGATAAGGCTTAGATCAATTGAACCCATTTATGCCCAGAACATTTTTTTCAGGACCCCTTAGTGTGGTCAATATGTGAATGTAAAAAATCCCAAATGGTAATGGTAAAAATTAAGATCGCAAAAACCCCCACCATTAAAAAAAAATTATGTTGGAAAAACGCAACACTGGGCACTTAAGTTATAAAATAAATGCACAAATCGAAAATAAATTTATTTAGCAAGAGTACAAGATAAGAATTAAAACATTTAAAAATAGCACAGGAAAAAAAGACTCTAAATTTTATTTATCATTTAATTTTACAATTTTACAATTTTACATTTTTTGATTGTTGTTGAGTGGCATAAACCACAACGAGTACGTTTTACTTGCTGCCATATAACATACCCAACATTATCAAATCTGGTGACAACCACAGTTCATTTTACTGTTGAGTACAAAGGTCCTGATTTAGAATCTGGAGTACCATTTAAAGCTTCCAACAAATTTAAATTCCAACACATCCAACTCACATTTTTTAATGTGAATTGATGCATCCGGTCAGTGCCTCACATGTTCTCGTTATATTTTTTTCAAGAAAGGCAAGAAAGAATAACTTATAACTTGACCAATCGGACTAAAAATTTGACAATTTAAAGCAACAGTGACCAAACTGCTGTCATTTCATTAACACAAACATGATTCATTGTTTTCGTAATGACTACGTTGAAATTTTTTTATTTCGCTAAGTGGGCATTTTTATCTCTATTTAATCTAATGGTAACAATGTCACCTATTCTACGTTTGCTAATGTGATCCACCAACTTGCGTATATGAAATAATTATATGCATAAATAACATGGGTCATTACATTTTCACATTCAAATATTGGCACGTTCTCCGAAAACTGCAGAATTATATCACTTCCTAAACCAAATTCTTTTTTATAATCATTTTGTTGTTGTTTGGCTTTGATGCACCTGAAAGTCAACCAAAAAACCAGATCTTATATTTCAACACAAAGACTTGTATCCAAACTTGATTAGTAGTATTTTTTTTCTGGGATGACTGTCGGACATTTTCAAAGCTAATATCTGAACTAAAACATTTATTTTTAGGCGAGTAATGACAGTTTCACAGACCATGTATTTAAAAATGTATTCGACAAATTTGACAAAAGGCGATTGCGAAAAATGAAAGCAGTGTTATTGTTTGCGCCCCGTGATGCGAAAACTCAACACTAAGTTCAAACTACTATTACAGAACTTTAAAATTCATTTTTCACTTGCCAAGGTATAACTTAAGAATATATCTAATATTTAATTTTTATAATATTTCAATGCGATCACTCAAACAACTGATAAATACACTGAGGCAATTCGAGCATTATAACAATTTATCCGATCAACTGCCTGTGTGAACACGCAAAATTCGATAATTTAACTAAAAGCGGTAATCTGCTAACAAACAGAAGTTTTTCCAGCTCTACACAGTGTCCTGTAGTGAATACATCTTTTTGAAGATGGAAACTGTAACTACTTATAGCATTAGTGTATCCGAAAATATAGAGGTTATTTAATAAATGGTTAATTAAATAAAAAATCCAGTTTTCGACCATGTTCCACCCAATTGTAATTTACGTTTTATCGGTATTTTACTTTATAAAAGTTTAACAGGAAAAACAAATATAAATTCCTGTTACACTAATAACTATATTTTTTTTATTTTATCTACTTATTAGCATTTATATAACATTACTATCTAAAACCATTAAAACCATTATCGATTATCCTTTATAGGGGTTCTCGAAAATAACATTACAGATGTAATGTTCTAAGTGATGAATTTCTTGGAAACCTTCCCTTTATATGTTAATTTATTGAATTAGTTCGATAGCTTCGGCATTTAAGGAATAGGTCATTCTTGTCATTTACACAGTAACTATAAGAGCCACGTGGACGAATATATAGTACAGCATGATGCTCGTTTAAAAAATCTTAATATTTATTTAGTTTAATAGATTTTTATTTTTAATTTTAGTTCTCGTCTAATCAAATACGACGAATTTTTGATAATAAAAAATATGGAATTTTTATTAATAGGTAGTTTATTTTATAAAAATAATAAACAAATACTTACAACAACAAAACTTATGTAATTTAGAATATAGTAGATCTAAGCACAAATTCTATAATATCTAAAAGAAACAAATTCTGTTGTATTTTTATAATATAGTAGGTTTGGCTATCCATACTTCACCAGATTAGCTAAAATGCGCAGAAAAGTTTATCTAGACAAAAATTGTCCAACCGAAAATACTCTTTGCTATAGTTACACATAATTTAGATACGTATTGTATATTCACTGCAGCAAGATACTTTTACACATAATAATTCTAAAGAGGATAAGGCCCTTTTTACTTCCTGAAAATGCAAAGGAACATGCAGGTTTTGTCCCCGAAACTACTGTTATAGATCGTTTATAAAAAAATATCATAACATTGAAAGATATTTAAAAAATATTTATTTAAAATGAACCATTTTAAAATTGTGTATGTCCACCACTTTTATGATGAGACATTTATGTTTTCTATGGACAGTAAGTTTATGATGAGTTGTAGGAGGATCCATTGGACATGAAATGCGCTGGAGAGCACATTTCATGCATGTTCAATAGGTTTCATGCCTGGTGATATCGCTAAAAGGCGAATACCTTCTGTTTAAAGATAGTTATTAACTACTTGAATCCTATGTAGGCAGTCGTTATCGCTCATTCCTATAAAATTTTCACCCACAGCTCCTCGCTTTAATCTCACATGAGGATCTAAAATCCGTATGATATACTTTTGTTCCGTTATAGTTCCATCAATAACCACCAACTCCATACGTCCACCTGCCATATCACCTGTCCAAAACATGCCATCAGCGAAAGGAAGTATGGGACAGGCATCTGCTGGTTGTTTAGCTCTTATTGTCTCTCGCCAAACACGAATTCGCTGGCTATCACTAATACATTAACCGCAAAATTAAAATGTTTTTCTATATTCTAGGCTCCATGTCTATATTAAATGGCTCCATAGCTCAAGTACAAAAATGTACTATAATAATGATAATTTAAAATTTACTCTTGAAAAATGTTTTTTTTCATCATTTACGATTATAAATTATTGTATTCAACTCGTTTCCAGGCCACGTGCGTTGCACATGATTCATACTTCACGGTCACGGTAACTTTACACATCGCAGTCTGTCATTCATTCTGTATAAAGATATCGTTACCGTTAAAGTGCTCCTCGAACCTATGACGTATTGACCATCACTTATCATGGAGAAAAAATTTAATACTTTAGAAGAACAACAATAATATTTGCAAAGAATATGAATATGAAAAAACCGATTGCAAAAAAGTTAAAAAACGTAAAAGTGCAGAAAAATCTACAAGCAACGTAGATGAAATTATAGATAGTGTAGTGTTTCAACATAGTTGTGAAACATTTAAAGATAAGGGTGTAGAACAACCTATGTTTTGGACTCCACATATAGTATTTATTCCAATCTGGTGAAGATCTCGAGACACAGATCACAACGACACTGAAACTTCTAGTTACTTCTGCTGAATTTCAGCTTACATGGACTGCTGTAACGGAACAAACTCTAAAGGTATTTGATTCTAATGCAGCAAATCCTGGTATTTCAACTGACGCAGCAACATTATTAGCACAAAAGGACCCTAGAATTTCTTTAAATTTTTTGTTCTTCTTCTTCTTCCCCTTTATAAGCAATTCTACTTGTTCATTGGCAAATTAATACCTCTGTGGAACGTTGACGACAAAGGTATTAATGCTGTCATAATGTCAGCAGCCGACAGAGAAAGGTTTTAGGAAATTGTAAACATGATGACGGCCAACGTCTGAATACGGACACGGCACCCAAAGAAGAAGAAGAAGAAAAAGAAGAAAAAGCAAGGTTGTCACTTCATCTTTTGCGCGGTCGTCCGATATTTTTTCTGTCGATTGGTGACTTCTTTCTTGCTACTTTTGACGACACGGGTCTCCTCCGCCTTCAGTTTTGTTGGGTGGATCGAGTAGCTCGACAGAACTGTTGCCGGTCCCAAGCCCGGATAAAGGATGAAGGCGTCTACAGCCAGGTTTGCACCCTACTGATAGACTTTAAAACCATACAGCTCATAGAAACAGGATTATGCCTTAAAACAAAAATGATTTCATTACGACGACTAAAGCGAGAAAGAGGACAACGAATAAAAATTTTGTATTTACAACGAATTTTGTAAAAGATAATATAGACTTTATTGTAATTTAAAGGAATAGGTTGAACAGATCATAAAAACAAAAATATTTGGCAGCATTCAAGATTAAAAAGGTGGAAACACCTAACGAAGCAAGAACCTAACTTTCAGATTATTGGATGGCAGATGGCATATGGCATATATATCCTATATGCCATCATCATTATCATTTTGCCTTTACAACAATGCGTGGGTACTAGCGTCCTCAAGAATTTTTCTCCAGTCGTCCCGATCCATCGCCTTTATCCGCCAATTACGTATTCCCATATTTCTCATGTCTTGATTAATGTTATCAAGGAAACTTGTTTTGGGTCTTTCTCTTCCTCTCTGACCAATGGGTCTATTAAGGAGCGTTTTTCTAGTTGGGTCATTTTGTTCCCTCCGCATTACATGTCCTATCCACCTCAGACGTCCTATCTTAATATTTTACGATATCAGGTTCCTGGTATATTCTATAAAATTCGAAGTTGTATCGTCTTCTCCACACTCTATCATTCTCCGCTCCATAGATTCGCCATAGTACTTTTCTTTCAAAACATCTTCATTATTTTTTTGTTAGAGACTAGGTCTCTGAACCAAATATATTACGACTGGGCGTATTATTGTTTTGTAGAGTTTTATTTTTGTATTTCTTAGATATAATTGTGGATTTGCAACCTGTATGCCAACGATATCAAAAAATATATGCCAAGAAATTGTTCTGAACTAATATTATGCACTTGGCGTTTTTCTAACAATAGTGAGTGTCCAATAGGTGATCGATTTTTTAAAATTCAACCTCTAATTTCTCATTTGTTGAACCGATTTTAAACTTCTAATTGTTCAAACAAAATATATGTATTGGTGAGACACTGGTACCATTTCCTGGGCGGGTAACCAACAAGCAATATATAAAAAATTAGAAACATAAGTTTGGCATAAAACTCTATAAATTACGTACAGAAAATGGCTACACCTTCAACCTGAAAATTTACTGTGGAAAAGAAATTGCAGAGTAAAGTACTTCAGTGTCATATTTAGTTGTTATGTCATTGGTCATGTCATGTCATGGATGGACTCTTTAATTCGGTTAGAATACTATACACAGGTAATTTTTATGCAAGTGTCCACTTAACTTACTAGCTTTAAGATAGATTAACACATTAGATAATTATGCTTAAATTCAACTTAAACCGTAACTTAAACCGTAAAGATGTTGTGAAAGCAAAGTTCAAAATAAATGAAGTTATTGTGCGAGAAAGTAACACAGAAGCAGTTGTCCTGAAGTGAAAAGATAAAAGAGATATCTTGATCCTTAGTACAGTACACACAGTATCCACAAACTGGAGGTTTAGAGTAAAATTAACAAGCTGTTAGAAAAACCGCAAACAGTAACAGATTATAATAATTTTAAAGCATTTATTGATATTTTAGATGAGCTCAAAATCATATTCTACAGTTCATTCATAATACATATTCCCAACTGTCAACAATTGCACGTAAAAGCCAAAAAGAGTCGTAATGAGGTGTATTATTTAATTTTTAAAAATATTTGCTTCTTGAAACGAAGAATGTAAGAATTTATTGAAGTTTAACTGAGTAAAATTTAATAGCCCATTAAAGAAAAATGTGCTTAAATAAGATTCTCATTAAGTAAGATATATATATATATATATATATATATATATATATATATATATATATATATATATATATATATATATTAACCCCTTTTTTCATCTACCAGTTCAGCTGTTATTTTAGAGGATAGATAAATATATATATATATATATATATATATATATATATATATATATTTGTTTTGTTTCAAAACATAAAAACATGCCACTTAAATTATTCAGAGTCTGAAGAACTGCTTTCGATATTTGGTTTATTATTATTAGTTCGATATGTACGGGTGTTTATTATGCTACATAATTTTTTACTTTTGCCCAGATAAGTTCAAATGGACTGAGTATACATAGTATACAATGGTATAAAGGTAGCCTTAAAACTATTCTGTTTTAGGTTTTTGCCATTGTATCCATAATGTGTTTGTTACATTGTCCCATATATTGCTTAACAATAGCCTTTCTAGCAGCGTTTGTTAATTTTTTTCCATTTTTATAAAATGATAAGGCGTGTTGTAACGTGTAGCAAAACGCGCTATCTCAGAGTTGTGACAAATTATTGGTCTCTGTCCTTCCAGATTCTGGTCTTGTCTGAACAAAGTTCCAAAACTGTTAAAGGAGCTGTATGTGTCTTTTAGCGTAATGGAGGTGGTGCAACACATATCTATATTCTAGCTGAGGAACTCCTATTGGTCGATGAGTCCTCAAACATGAGTCTAAAATTCTTTTTCTTAATATAGCCAAACATACTCCTATAGTATGCCTAAAGGCTCTTTAGAGGGTTGGTACAGACATAGAAGAATTTCTCCGAATGGAAGTTATGTTATATCTATTCTGTTGCTCATTGAAAACTTAGGGTCTACCAGAGCGAGCACTATTTTGTATCGAATTTGTCTCCAGAAACCTATTTTATATCCGTGAGACATTACTCTGAGAAACATCTACTCTTTCCTCCACGAACCTATAAAGGACCTGCTTCAACTACAAAAATAATTCTTGCATGGTCCAACTCAGAAATTAAATTACGATTCGTTATAAATAAAGTTTTTACAAATGTAACCAGAATATATTTTTCAGATCAATTATATAGGTAGTTAAATAAGATTATAAACAAAAAAGGTGTATTTTATATAAAAAAGGCGTATTAAATATGTGATAAGGGTGCGGCTTTATATAAGTGAAAAAATCATGAATACATGAAGAGTGATACATAACTTTTGAAACTATGTGTATATAAATATTAGGTTAATTGGTCTATCTATTCAACAGCAAAAACGGAAAGTAATATTTAATAACAAAAAATATGAATACATAATAAGCTAATTTTAAAAAAATAATTTCTTGACCTAGAGTAATTTCGGAGGTTTAAATCGTGTAACCAGTTTTCTAGTCAGGTCTCCACCCCTGTTCGGCTATCTAAAACGTGCTGTCGTCGCAGTGCTGAAAATATTTTTCAATATGAAAAGGAACGAAATTATTTCCGATACACAAATTTCTAAAGGAGCTCATTAATATTTGATGAAGCAATTCCAAGGAGAAAAATGCGGTAATATTTTCGAAGGTGGTGAAAGAAATGCCCCATATATATTTAAAGAATGACTGTGCTTCGAACGAATGCCTTACCCAACATGTTGAAAACGTTTTTAGATAGGGGAGACATTTTAATTCAAAATATTGACATAAATAATAAATAATTTTTTAACCAAATTTTAACCTTTTTTAAACCTTTTTGTTATAAATAATTTACGATATAAAAATTTGATTTATATATATATACATATATATATATATACAAGGTGGTCCAGAATTATGTACATTAAGGGGGGACGTACATAGTACGTCCAAAAATAAGGGTACTTCTTTATGTACACTTTTTTATAAAACTGAATAATAAGGGAGATACAACCCTTTAAAGGGGTGAATTGAAATTCTTATTTTTTCAAATATCTTCCAAACGGTTTTGAATACGGAGTTCATATTTTGGGAGTGATTATAAAACATTAGGATAATTAATTTCATGTCACCACCTACCACATCCTATATTAATACAGGGTAGTTTTGGAGGGTAAGTGGGGGCTATTGCGTCACATGTTTTTTAATTTTTACATATTTTAAAAAAATATTTTAAAAATTGTTTCCTTAGACTTTTCTACGCAAAAAAGGTGCTCTTGTAATATTTCGATAGATATCACCATGAAAAGTGTTTAGACGCATTTCAAAGTTTCTCTTAAAAATTTAAATATTTAAACTATTATTTCTTTAGTTCTGACTAAAGGTCTATTCACGACTATTCACGTGTAATTAGTGAATAATATTAAAATCAAAATCCTGTTCAAAGTTAAATGTGACAGTGTACTGAAAATCGTAGAATTCTGTGAGTACAAAACTGCATTATTAATAACCTTAAAATCAGAAGTTTAAAAGGCAAAATATTTTATCGATTTCAAATCAACTTATCGATTATTGACAACAACTTTTTGCTGGTTCTTGCTACTAACAAGTAATTAGGCTAGGCTGCTGTTTAATTTTATTAAGTGGCCAAGTCCGGCTTTAGATCCTCTGTGCCAATGTACGTAAATTCTCAGCGGGAAGATGGATGAACCGGAATCAGCTACTACCTCACGAAATATACCCACTACGTCACATATATCTTACTCCAATGCATTAAATAGTTTCAAATATCCTTCAAAAGACCAAGGTATTATACTTTCAACCATACAAGGAATAAAAGTTTTCGAATATATAAAAGCTGTTGGATCAATAGTACAGCCCAAAAATGTTGTTTGGGCATCCAAAATATCAAACAACCGCATCTGCATCTACCTCTCCTCTAAATATGTAGTTGATCAATTTCTTAGCTCCCACAAATATATAAATATTGATGGTAACCAGATTGAAGTAAGAAGACTTATAACCCCCGCCCAGAGACTCATCATATCTAATGTATGTCCTACTATACCTAATAGCTTAATTGAAGAGCACTTAAAAACTATGGGTATAAAATCCGCCTCCAACATCACGTTTCTACGAGTAGGCATGCAAGACTCAGAATACAGCCACGTACTCAGCTTTAGGAGGCAAATGTTCATAAGTCCTTTAGAAAATGCATCAATTCCTGACTCATTTCTAATCTCATTCGACAATACATCATATCGACTATACATTTCCATAGATGGTTTAAACTGCTCCAGATGCAAGATTGTCGGACATCAAGACTCTGACTGTCCTTCTTTATCATCATCAAGCAACTCAATTAATCAAATGGAAACTGACCACCACGTGAATATACATAACTCTACCAATGAAAAATATAATCAGCTACAAGATCAACCACGAAACCAATACCAAGAAGATACCGAAACATTAATGGAACCAGAACCCAATACCATACAAAATCACGCATCAGCTACAAAAGACCAAACCACTTCCTCACAAACAAACAATGAATTACAAATCTTGAATCAACCAAAAATATTCCAAGATAATTCCTTAGTAATTGAAAGCGATAGAAAAAGCACTAAAATTACTCCTGCAACTAAAAGACAAATATCCTCTCCTGAAATTCTTGAAAATGACCTACCTCCTCCCGATACTCAAAAACCTAAGAAAAAGCCTAAAACCCAAGAAGATATATCAATTATTCTAAATCAAATTAAAGAAAAAATTGAAAATAGAAACCCTTCCTTTACACTTACTTTTCATGAAATATGTGATTTTCTGGCAAATTCCCTTCACTCAAAACATCCTGAAGTCATTGTTAAAAATTATTCAAATGAAAGCCAAGAAATAAAAGAAATTTTAAACTTTATATATTCCCAAATACAAAATAAAACTTTAAAAAACAATATCACCAGATTGAAGAAGAAACTGCTTTTCAACAGTCCTTCTTCTACTGACGAAACTGACCAAGAATCAAGTTCTCAACAATAAATAGTTAACACATAAAGAGTTAATGGCCAGCACATTCATATTACAGTGGAACCTCAACGGTTATTTTACACATATAGAATCCATTAAGCTTCTTATACACGAATATCTTCCTTTAGTCATATGCCTAGAAGAGACCCATTTCAAGCACCAAAGTGTGACATTAAAAAATTATGTTCCTTTTCTAAGAAACCGAGTTGCAGATCACTCAAGCGGCGGAACAGCAATTTTTGTAAGGGATGACATAGAGTCAACTGAAATACAACTACAAACAAATCTCGAAATAGTTGCAGTGTCAGTCACCCACAAAATGAAAATCAATATTTGCAATGTATACTTACCTCATCCTACTGATTTAGACATAACTGAACTAAGCAATGTTTTAAACCAAATTCCACACCCAAAAATAATATTAGGCGATTTTAACTGTCACAACAGTACTTGGGGAAGTAACAAAACCGACAAATGTGGCAATCTCCTAAATAATCTCATTGATAATTTAAATTTAGTCTTACTAAACACTGGCAAATCTACTAGGTTCAATTCATACAATGGTACATTTTCTGCCATAGATCTCTCTTTATGCAGTCCGTCGCTAGCTCCTTTATTATATTGGGACACATTGGGGTATTTATATGATAGTGATCACTTCCCTATCACGATAACCATAAACACTAATGATAAATCAACTTTTCCAATTCACCAGACATGGAAAATAAAGTCAGCTGACTGGAATTTAATATCGAACACTGATAGAAGAACAAACAAACAAATATAATTTAACCAATAACGCAAACCAAAAACCTGGAAATATTTAATAACATTATTATTTCTGCAGCAGCAATCGCAGTGGGAAAAACAAAATCGAGTCAAAGGCAGCCAGTTCCTTGGTGGAATAACGAAATTGCACAAGCACTCACTTTGTCTAAACACGCTTTTAAACGTTTACAAGAAACATAAAACTATCGAAAACCTTTTAAGGTTTAAAAATCTCAGAGCTCAAAGCAGACAATTAATCAAAAAAGCAAAACGAGAAAGTTGGAAAAAGTACGTTTCTTCAATAAATCCTTCCACTCCCTTAGGCAACATATGGAACAAAGT
Source organism: Diabrotica undecimpunctata (assembly GCF_040954645.1). Classification (NCBI taxonomy): domain Eukaryota; kingdom Metazoa; phylum Arthropoda; class Insecta; order Coleoptera; family Chrysomelidae; genus Diabrotica; species Diabrotica undecimpunctata. Next base: position 17,800 of record NW_027313129.1, read on the forward strand.
CCGTAGAATAAAAGGTACAAAATACTTTCGAGGTATAGATACTCTATCATATAATAACCAAATGCATTCAAACAAAGAAGATATTCCAGAAATACTAGCAGATATATACGAACGTAATTCTAGTGATTCTAATTACAGCCTATCCTTTCTAGAGCACAAAAAACTAACGGAGTCTTCATATATACAAATCACAGAGAGTGGCAATCCAATAAACAAACCAGTAAGTCTTCAAGAATTAGAACTTTGTTTAAGTGCTAAAAATTCGAGTCCAGGACCTGATGATATCCACCCTCTTTTCTTACGAAATCTTCCTCTGAATGCAAAGCTAATATTAGTTGATATTTTTAATATTTTTATTCATCATGACTTTCCTAATCTATGGTCGCAAGCAACTATAATTCCAATCCTTAAATATAATAAACCAAAAGACGATCCAAATTCCTATCGTCCAATATCACTTACGTGTTGTACCTGCAAACTTTTAGAAAAAATCCTTAATTATCGTCTTAAATGGTACCTCGAAAACAATAACCTAATAAGTATCAGACAAAGTGGATTTCGTACGGGTAGATCCACAACAGACAATCTAATAACACTGGAATCAAGTATACATGAATCCTTTCTGCACAACCAAAAACTTATTGCCGTGTTTTTTGACATAAGAAAAGCGTTTGACACAACATGGAGACATCTTATACTAAAAAACACTTCAAGAATGGGATGTTCAAGGGCACATGTTGTCCTTTATTAAGAATTTTCTAGAAACACGAACTTTTCGAGTCAGAACCAATGGATTTACATCCTCCAGACGAGTACTTCAAAACGGCACTCCACAAGGATCTACTCTAAGTCCTACTCTTTTTCTAGTTGCAATAAATAGTATTATACATCAAATAAAACTACCTGTATTTACTAGCCTATATGCAGATGACTTAGTCATTTATCTAAGAACAAACAATGTAACTCTGGGAACACATATACTGCAAACTACCTTACACACAATTGAAAGCTGGTCGCAAAACACGGGTTTTATATTCTCTAGTGAAAAGACAAGTTATTTAATTTTTAGCAAAAGAAAAAATTATCCTAATGTTCAATTAACCCTAAATGGAGTTGTATTGAAACAAGCAGAAGAAATAAATTTCTTAGGACTTTCTTTTGAACGTAACTTAAACTGGGAAACCCACATCACCAATCTGCAACGTTCTTGCCAATCCAGAATTAATCTACTAAAGATGCTGTCAAATACCTCTTGGGGGGCAGATACAACAACCTTACTTACTCTATATAGATCACTAATACGAAGTAAACTAGACTACGGCTGTTTATGCTACGATACTGCTAATAAAACATCTTTAAAAAAACTTGACTACATTCAAAATATGTGCTTGAGATTAGTTTTAGGTGCCACAAGAACTAGTCCAGTAAGTAGCTTACAAGTTTTGGCTAATGAACTGTCCTTAAGCCAACGAAGGCAACTCCTATCACTAAATTACGTTTGCCAGAATTTCAGCAAACAACAGCAACGTAACCTACTCAACAATACTTTGCAGAACAAATATAACGTCCGATCTTTACAGAAACATTGCAATAAAAAAACTACCATTTCCCGAACGAATAAACGTATTTGGTCTTAATTTAGAACAGTTCAGTCTTACTATGCCTATTCATGTAAATGTTCCTCCTTGGATGATTAAACATCCAAAAATAGACACGTCTTTAAAAGAACTCCCGAAACATTCCACACATCCTTTCCTTATACAGCAAGCTTATAAAAATGTAATATCCAAATACCCAACAACCCATCAAATCTTCACTGATGCTTCCAAATGTCATGAAGGACATGCTGCAGCCTACATCTACGAAAACGTCAAGTCTACCATACGAATCCCAACAAATTGTTGTATATATACCGGAGAACTTACGGCAATTCATCAGGCCGTGAAAAAATTTTGTTCTATCCATGAAAGCAAATTTGTTATCATCACCGATTCAATGAGCGCATTACTTGGAATAAAACAGCTATATACAACTCACGCCATACTTCTCAAGATCAAAGAAGAGTTATCTTATCTACAGACTCAACAAAAAGATATTTCCTTTATCTGGGTACCTTCCCATATGGGAATAAGTGGTAATGAGGAAGTGGACTCTCTGGCAAGCAATGCAACCACCGACCAAAGTATTGCTATCATAAATCAAATGCCTTGGACTGATCACAAAGTAAATATCAAAGCCCACGTATACAGAGCGTGGCAAACTACTTGGGATCACACTGCTAATAAACTCAAAGAATGTCTAAGTCAAGTAGGAACCAAACTCATCTTACCAAATAATAGAAAAGACCAAGTCATCATTAACCGACTCCGAATAGGACATACTTTCCTTACACACAAGCATATCTTCAACCAGAAGGCTGCTCCGTTGTGTACCAAGTGCAATACTCAGTTATCAGTGAAACATATAATTGTTGAGTGTCCAGTGTACCAGAACGAAAGAATCGCGTGTGCCCTTAGTGGATAATTTAAAAAGTATACTAACGTCAAATTTACAGTCTTTATTAAGTTATCTTAAAATGACTAAACTATATACCAGATTGTAAAAAATATTTTTTTTATGCAACAATATGTATCTTACTGTTTGTGTATGTCCCCCCGCTAATAACCCTTAGTGGTTGATGCGGGTATATTTGTTTAAATAAAAAAAAAAAAAAGATATCACCATTTTCGATTTATTTAAACTCGAAGGTATACATGTATTTTATTGTAATCGTTACATTTCTTAATATTCATCAAGTATGCTTTGGAATTGACACTTGTGTTAGCAATAATATTACAAATTAATGGAAAACTTAATTAATACTTAACATTTAATTAATGGCGAAAATAATATTTCACAACAACTGTTCAAAATTTCCTCCATTTTGTTGAATACATAATGCAGTGTAATTTGCATTTTTGTAATGTGGTGCAGCACCGTCATGCATGAAAAACATGTTTCTTCGTATTTGTAATGGAATATCTTTCAAAATATCATGTAAAATTATTGTCTAGAAAATGGTAATACATGTTACCATTTAAATTTCCGGGAAAGATGTGGTATCCTATAAAACTATTTCCTAAAGTAACTGCCCAAACGTTTATCTTGAACGTGTGTTGGAAGTGAGTTTCCATTGTAGCCCTTGGATTTTCTTCAGCCCAGAAGTGCATATTTTAGAATTGAACATACCTTGTCTTGTAAATGTGGCCTCGTCTGTAAACAGAATGTTGCTTAAAAAAATTTGGTGCAGTTTGAACTTTATTTTGCAATACTTCACAAAAATCAACTCTAAGTGGCATATCCTCAGGCAACAATGCCTGCACCTGTCGATAGTGGTAAGGATGTAATTGCTCTTTATGCAGAACTCTTAAAAACACTTTGATGGGAAATATTCGTTCTTAATCCTAACCTGCGTGTACTTATTGTGGGGTCATTTATTACAGCAAATTTGCTGTTCAATGCGAACATTTCTTGCTACTCTACGACGACCAGCATCTGTATTCCTTCTTTGAAGACAACCGGTTTCTCTCAGTCGTCGTTCAGTACTTACAAAAGTCCTGGCATTGGAATATTTCTGTTCGGATACTTTTCTCTGTAGCGTCTTACAGCGGCAGCAGCATTTCCCGAACATTCCCCTAATACTAAAAGTATGTCTGTCATCTCAGAATTTGAATAGTGTGCCAATTTGCGGGCAGACAAATTTAAAAATATAGCAAAAGAGACGTGTTAAACAAATTTCACTGTCGAGTACAATAAAAGTGTAGATAAAATAATTTAATTGTTATTAAACGTCACTGACAATTCATAGACTACTTGAGATTAAAGTGTTGTTGCTAACACAAGTGTCAATTCCAAAGCATACTTGATGAATATTAAGAAATGTAACGATTACAATAAAAATACATGTATACCTTCGAGTTTAAATAAATCGAAAACGGTGATATCTATCGAATATTACAAGAGCACCTTTTTTGCGTAGAAAAGTCTAAGGAAACAATTTTTAAAATATTTTTTTTAAATATTGTTGTGAATTTATTAAAAGGTTCAATATTTATAACACTTACGGATTTAAATTTATTTCTTTATTTATATTAACTTATCTGACCAATAATTTATTATATCCGTACGTAACAAATTCGCGAGCGCGGGTGTTGAGAATTAACTGGCCCTCCATATAAAAATGTTGTATTTATATACGAAATCCTGATATACTAGAAACAGCAATCGAAAGATCGCATTGTCTTGCATCGAAAAAATCGAGAAACATCTAGTTGGAGAATTCACCATAATTTGAATCTAGAACCTCCGGCGAAATTTCTACAACAAAACAGAATATTAGTCATCATATATTTTACAGTTATTTTTAGGCCAGGATTTTTATCGTAACATTGCCCCCCTCTTAAAAGATGGTTCCTCCTGGAACCTTGTCGGGGACTGGAACCGGAACTGTATGCTGGTATCGGCAACTGGACCCCTCTTTTACAACTTCCAGTTGTATAAAAATGACAAGGGACGGTTTTCCTCTCCGCACCAGTAACTATGCGGATTGCAACAGACTACACCTGGACTTCGGGTGTCTTTAAAGATCTCCTCCACCATATTTCGGATAACCCTCCAATCTAATTGGCGGCACTCCAACTTTGGCATGGCTAACTTTTGCACGTCGGACTCTAGTACGTGCTCTCCTCAATTGAAGTAAGGCTTCCCATACATCTCGGTAGGTAGGTTGGTCACGGGCAGTGTCTTTTGTTACCAGGTAGAAAAGGTAACGTGATGGCATCTTGGAGTTTCAAGGTTTTACCGGGAGCTGGCACCTGGGCATTGAAGTTCTGCAACTCGACCAAACTTCCTTCGAAAGACGGATGCCAACCCTGGTGCGTCTTTGATACTGGCCGGGATGGTGAGGGCCAGCGAGTAGTCATCGGGGAGCGCGAGTAGATCTTGCTTTTCTTCAGTGGTAACACCATGTCTCGCTTTACCGGTACCTCCATAGGCACCCATGAATTCCTCAAACGTGAGGTCAGACACATCGTGGACTTGGTTTACTTCCACTTCTTCATCTACGTCGTGGTCACCTTCGAAAGACGCCAGCCGGTTATGGTGTACTATCATCGGCTTTCCCTTCGGAATCTTGCTTATTCGGTAGATGACATCGTTGATCTTCTCCATAATGAGGTATGGACCTTCCCAAAACTGCTGCAATTTGGAAGAACAACCTTTTCGCTTCTTGGGATTATACAGCCATACTTTGTCGTTCTTCTTAAAGCAACCCTTTTTCGGCTTGTGTATCGTACCGTTTCTTCATTCGGTCGCTAGCGATCTGAAGGTGGGAACGGACCAACTCATGTACATAGTCCATTCTTCTTCGTAATTCGATCACATAATCTTCACCTGCTACATCTTGTCCAGGTCGACACCCAAATTCTAGATCACAAGGTAGTCGCATTTCGCGTCGAATAGGACTCTGGCTGGTGTCTGGCCCGTTGATTCGTTAACAGCAGATCTGTAGGCCATTGTGAAGAACGGAAGGTATTGGTCCCAGTCTCGCTGATGATCGGACACCATCTTTGTCAAATACTTGCCAACTGTCCTATTCATTCGTTCTACCATACCATCCGATTGCGGATGATACGCGGTAGTTCTTGTTTTCTTTCATGCCTAGTCTCTGAGATAGCGCGT
>NW_027313130.1:0-23517 GCF_040954645.1 Diabrotica undecimpunctata
CGCGCTATCTCAGAGTCCATACCATTGCGAATTAAATCCAATTGAAATGGTATGGAGCCAAGTAAAAAGGCATGTGGCCGTAAATAACAGCACCTTCAAAGCGAAGGATATGGAGGACCTCATAAAAAAAAGCGTTTTCAAATGTTACGTCTGATAACTGGAAAAACTATATTCAACATGTAATGACTCTGGAGAAAAAATTTTGGGAAGTGGACGGTCTAATGGAAGACGTAACTCCCATAGTTATAGATTTATATGATAGTAGTGACAATTCCGATTTGGATATGGACGAAGAATGTACATAGTTTTTGATAATTGTAATATTGTAAATATATAAATGTCAAACTAAAAAACCAAATAATTTGTTACATTTCTATGGTTCTGTTGTATTTTTTTTAAAATATACAGAAGTTTTTATTGTTTTTTTATGTTTTTTACTGACACTAATAATATCTACCACAATACTCACTCAATTTGTTCATTAAACAATTAAGAATATTTTTAAGAGTCTGATGATGACCTAAGCCGAAATTTAATAAATAACTGTTGTGAGAAAAAGACATGTCTTTAATTTTTATTTTTCAAAAAAAACAAAAAAAATTTAAAGTTACCTAAGTGAAAAAAACGTCTAATGTGCAATATAACATGCAGTTCGGCCCTGCTTTTTCGCTGCAACTCCACTACTCTCGCCTATCTCAGTCTATCGGTAGTTCTGGCATCACCGCTTCCCATAAGGCTCCTTTATGAATTCTTAACTTGACACAGACAGTAGAACTATATTTGAACCATTGTGTGTAACAGTTATCCTTTTGAAAGTTTATCTTCAGCTTTATCTCCATAATTATGTCTTTTAATATTGTCAATAGTAAATTTCTGAAAACAGTACAAAACTATGTTGTCTCTATTGTTCTGTCAATAAATCTATGGCAAAATAAGCTTAAGAGATTCTAAGAAGTGATTGTAACTTACATTTTATTTTTTCATATTCTCCTGGTAAAACCATCCTAGCTAAAATTCTTCTAGAAGCTGATATTTTTTTCACACCATGTCTACCAAAGTCTGTTCTTAAGTTGATTAACTCTTGGGAAACTATTAGCTATTTAAACATTTTTTAAAATAATTTCTTTCAAATTGGTGAACATTTTTATCTTCATAATATTAATATTATTTCAAAAATGGTTAGCCAAAGAATGAAATTAGGAAAATCGTAGAAGTTAGGTACTTTTTTTCTTAGGGTTTCTGTAGTCTTTTTTTATTAAATGTGCACATAATGAATTAATGAATAAAATAATGAAAGAAGCTATTCCATAGTCGTTATGCGGATATCCAGTAAAATGGCTGATTTATGAATAAATTATATTATATGTATTTTCATTAATTAAAACCATTTAGCTCAGAAACATTCACTTTGAGACCCATGTTTTTAAGTAATATTGTTATTGTTAAGTATATTAATATTGTTACGAATATACTTTTGGCATGGCCACGCGCTATCTCAGAGTATACTCTCTCGAGAACATCCGCGATGTATCGCGTGCGAGAGAGAATAACCGGTCACGTAGGCGAATTAGAGGTGGGACAACGCCAGAATATTCTAGAACATAGTAACTTTGTTATATATATGTAACGTTTTTAGGAGTGAGTTTAGTTGATAAGAGTAGTACCGAACTGTAAAGTTATAAATAAATATATGTATATAAATTCGAACCGCTCGTTTTATTTAATCTCGTTATAGTGGTGTTACGGTGTGAGTAAAAAGAAATAAATTCAGCAGTGACTTTTGAAAAAGACTTTTGAACTTTTGAAAAGTATTGTTCGTCGGGAACATCCGCGTAGTTCTGTAGTGATCTTTGTACGAAAGAACATTAAAAAGTACGTGTGTGCCTGACCAAAGATGTTACTAGTACAACTCTCAGTAAAACAGTTGCGTGAGCAACTGGAAGAACGCGATGAAGACTGCAGCGGGTCCAAAGAGATACTTCAAGAACGACTGAAGACTGTTCTCAACAAGAATGGAAAGACCCCAGAGATATTCCAGTTCCAGTCAGCAGAAGAAGCAGTTTTAATGAAAATAAAAAAATGTCTCGCAAATGATAGAAGAATCTTCTAAAAAAAAATGATGAAAGATTCAATGAAACGTCTCAAATGATAGAAGAATCTTCTAAAAAAAATGATGAAAGATTCAATAAACGTCCTCAAATGATAGAAGAATCTTCTAAAAAAATGATGATAAATTTGAGAACGTTTCCAAAAGATTCGATGAAACGTCTCAAATTATTAAAGAAGCAGCTAAACAAAATGAAGAGAAATTCGAAAATGTTGCTAGAAGAATTCGACGAGACTTCTCAAATAATTAAAGAAGTATGTAATCAAAACAATGAGAAATTTGAAGAAGTCTCAAGAACATTTGATAAAGTTGACAGAAGAAGGCAAAGAATATACATGGAGCGAAGAGTGTCAAAGAGCTTTCGAAAACTTACAAATGGCTCTGACCAGCGCACCGATTTTAAGCTACCCTAGACAGGCAGGAAAATTTGTGTTGGACACCGATGCAAGCAACAGTGCAATAGGAGCTGTTCTCTCCCACAAATCCAAGATGGACAGGAGAAAGTCATAGCTTACTTTAGCAAAGTCTTGTCGAAACCAGAAAGAAACTATTGCGTTACTAGGAGAGAATTGCTAGGCATAGTAAAGGCTTGCGAGCACTTCCATAAATACTTGTATGGCAGAAAGTTTCTTCTTCGCACGGATCACGCTGCTCTAAAATGGCTCCTACAATTCCGTAATCCAGAGGGCCAGATGGCAAGGTGGTTAGAACGATTACAAGAATATGATTACGAGATCGAACACAGAGCTGGCAGAGTTTCATTCAAATGCTGATGCCCTTTCGAGACGGCCGTGCAGTGCAAATTGTAATCACTGTCTTAAATTAGAAGAACGACTTTGCCCCGTGAGACGAACAACCCGTCATTAATGATCAATGGCAGCCTCAACAGCTACAAGACGCTCAAGCAGATGATCCATGTATAAAAAGAGGTATTGGATTGGATGCGTCGAAGTGAAAGACCTTCTTGGCAGGACATTAGTGCATGTAGTCCCGAAGTCAAGTGTTACTGGAGCCAATGGAATTGCCTAGTGCTGAAAGATGATCTTCTGTATAGAACCTTTGAGAACGATGATGGTACAGAAACTAAGCTTCAGTTGATTGTACCTAAAAGTAAAGTGTCAGAAGTATTGCGTCAGTTGCATGACCGTGCATCAGGTGGACACTTTGGTATCACGAAGACTCTGCAAAAGGTTCGAGAACGGTTCTATTGGGTGAACTGTAAAGATGATGTAAGAAGATGGTGCCGGAAATGTGAACTGTGTGCAACCAGTAATGGTCCAGTTGGTAAAAAGAGGGCACCCATGAGACAGTACAATGTTGGTAGTCCTATGGAAAGAGTAGCAATCGACATTGCAGGTCCACTTCCAGAGACAAATGATGGAAATAAATATATCCTGGTAGCCATGATTATTTTACGAAATGGACTGAGGCCTATGTGATACCCAAATCAAGAAGCTGCTACCGTTGCAGAGGGTACTTGTTAAAGAGTACTTCTTTAGCCGATTTGGTGTTCCCTTGGAGATCCACCCCGACCAAGGGCGAAATTTCGAGTCAACCCTTCTCCAAAACGTTTGTAAATTGATTGTATCAATAAGACCAGAACGACACCCCTGCATCCTCAATCAGATGGAATGGTCGAGAGAATGAACCGAACAATGGGTAAACACCTGTCCAAGGTTGTATCAGAACATCAAAGAGATTGGGACCAGCACATTCATTTATTCCTAATGGCCTACCGCTCGGCCGTAAATGAAACTACAGGGCCAGACTCCAACCTGCCTGATGTTAGGTCGTGAAGTTCGTTTGCCTTGCGACCTAGAGTTTGGCTGCAGACCTTCCGAAGAACATGTTGCAAGCGAAGATTATGTCGACCGCCTGAAGTTAAGAATGAACAACATTCATGAACTTGCCCGACAACACATCCAGTTAGCCATGACCAGAATGAAAGATCAATACGATTCTCGATGCAAGAGTGAAAGCTATGAAGTAGGTCATCTTGTTTGGCTTTATAATCCACAACGTCGTCGAGGTTTGTCTCCCAAACTACAAAGACAATGGGAAGGTCCGTATGAAATTAAAAAGAGAATAAATGACGTCATATACCGAATTAAGAAGTTGCCGAAAGGTAAACCAAAAGTAGTTCACATAAATCGTCTTGCACCATATGCTGGCTCAAATGAAACAGAAGAAGCACGAACCCTTCAACATGAGATCAAAGATAACCGGCGACCAAGCTTTAATGAATTTATGTCAAATTTCGCAAAGAGAAAGAGTGCTAGATTCGGCGTGACCACAGAAGTTCAGCAAGATCTTTTTAATGTTCCGCATAACGTCTCTCTAGCCCACTGTGTTGCCCAAGATCTTGAGATGACTAAAGAAATCTCATCCGTATTTTATAAGAAATTCGGTCGTTTGGACGAGTTAAAAAACCAGCAGCCTAAAGTTGGAAGAGTACTGAGATTAGAAGATGGTTCTCGATCTTTGCTGTATATGGTGACCAGGAAGTCGTATACAGACAGGGCAAGCTACGAGGATATATGGCGTGCTCTAACTAATTTGAAGAAAATTGTGTGCAATTACGACATCAAGAATTTGGACTTACCCAAGATAGGCCATGCACTAAATAATCTGGACTGGAAGATTGTCAGAAGCATGCTTGAAGTGATCTTCCGAGACACCGGCGTACGAATTACTGTGTTGCATTAACCCGATGAAATCGTATCCTTCAAAGTCAGTAGACTGTTATTTCTTTCTAAAGGGTTCATGCAGAGCTGGAGAGTCCTGTAGATTTCGCCATCCTGTGCCTACCTATAGAGTTGCTGATCGGGACGATCAGATTTAAGAGGGGAGATGTTTACGAACATACTTTTGGCATGGCCCAGGTAACGGTTGCATTGCATCTCTAATACACGCGCTATCTCAGAGTACATCCGCGATGTATCGAGTGCGAGAGAGAATAACCGGTCACGTAGGCGAATTAGAGGTGGGACAACGCCAGAATATTCTAGAACATAGTAACGTTTTTAGGAGTGAGTTTAGTTGATAAGAGAGTACCGAACTGTAAAGTTATAAATAAATATATGTATATAAATTCGAACCGCTCGTTTTATTTAATCTCGCTACAATATTTTTGGCTTCTGAACATAAAATTATAAATTGGCTCATTTCTGTTGCTCACCCTGTATATGATATACAAGATTAGTATAAAGTAAAATACAAAATAATTTTGTTAAAATATATTACGATTTACAAAAAATCAACAATAAATATACAGTTTTAAATAGAAAACAAATATTCATACTAAACAAAATCAAATAGTATTAAAAATATGACAAAATCCATCCATTAAGAAAGGACCTTTACAAACTAACATAAAAATAAATACAGTCATATTCATATTACTATCAGTTTCTTTATGGAACAATGAATTTTTAAACATACCTAATGAATACTACTAAAAAAATAAAATAATCAGTTCAAGTAACTTAAAATAGAATCTACCAAGTAAATAAATTTTATAAAATTAAGTTAAAGTGAAGAACTAGTTTTTTCTAGAGATAACTATTAAATCAGAAATAAATAACATTTTTCTTTAACAACCAACTATAAAAAAATGGTACAAATACAGTCAAAAGTAAGACTGTCGTAAGTCCAAAGGCCAGTCAAAATAAGAAATGGTTCTATAGCTTGAAACTAGCCGATCTCTCCATTGTGAGTTTCTCAATCCTACTTATTTAATCATATCTTCCTTTAAAAGTATGTATCAGACCACAAGAGTTAAGTTTAACATACACAGAAGGTATTTACATATGCCACTATAGGCTATTTGCACAAATATTTATAAAATTATTAAGTATTCTCAATTACAAAAAATCTTTTTTCTACAAAGTTTCATTAATATATCTTCAAAACCCTTTACATAAATATTATTAAGAAAAATTCTTTACACTTCCTTTGATGTTAGATGTAATAATCGACGAAAGTTAATTTTAGTGAACACAAACCTGTTATGCTCCGTTCACTGTTTTAAACAATTTCCCACCAAGTTTATAATGACTTCTACAAAAAATAATAAAAGGAGATTATTAAATAATGCAAATTGAAAAAAACACAACTATCAGTCGTAAAACCTAAGCATACAACTTTTTATAATATTGCACGTATAATCACATAAATAAAGTAAATTAGCAAACTAAATTTCTGTGTTAAAGAAACGCCTTCAACAGCGGTTATATTTGTGTCACTAGATTGATACATTTAGAAAAATTATTACATATGTTTCACATTTTAGCACATGTTAGCACATTTAAGAGGAATTTAAATTGCGAAACGAGTGTCGTCCGTGATGAAATGAATTTCATTAAAATGTATTACTTGTCAAATTTGTTCCATGAAATTTGAGCTCATAGTAACCCAACAAAAACTCGACAAAATACAAGATTTGCAGAGAATAAATCACCAAAGTAGAATGACAAAATCAAAATTCAGATTTTTGCTTTAATCTGTACCTTCTATAAATTGCAAGGCAAAACAGACGATCATAAAGGTGTAAGAGAGGTATGGGGAATTTAAAATTTGCATTCCACAACATATCTCCTCATCTAAATCTAAGCAAAAATCCTTGGCGAAATGGTTTGTTAAAGAGTAAACCGAAATAAAAGAAAAGACAGTTAAGGTTGAATTCACGTATAGTGCCTCTGTATAGTCGCTTATACATATTTCATCGTTCATCAGAGGTACAGAAGCTCTAAAAGTGAAATCAAATCTTTTCCGTCAAAAGAAGCAACAATAAAATGGCTTCAATATGGACGCTATAGCGACATCTGAGAATAAACCACCAAAATAGAAAGGCGAAGATTTCTTTGACGAAACCAAAATTCTGATTTTTTGCTTTAATCTGTGCCTTGCAATTTATAGAAGGCACAGATTAAAGCAAAAAATCAGAATTTTGGTTTCGTCAAAGAAATCTTCGCATTTCTACTTTGGTGATTTACTAATATGTATATCTAGGTAAGTGGCATAAAATAGTGTGGCAAAGCAAATGTGGGAGATTTATAGATATATTGAAAGAGAGAGGTGGATAGATGGGTGAGAGGGGAAATAATGGGAGAGAGATATTAGCGGAGGTAACGAAGCGTTAAGTCTACCAATTTTTCGCAGCAAGTTGAATCGCTGTGCAACTTTTTGCATTCGATTCGGGGAAGTGGTAGGAAAGTTTGCAAACAAAACGCGCTATCTCAGAGTGAACTGCATTTTGTGCATAAGGAAAACGCATTTCCCAAAGTGTATAGAAAATGAAAAATTTGAACTCAGAATTAGTTCAATTATTCCATGTGACAGAAGATCGAGAAGCCTTCGCAATGGTGATCCCCAACGTCGGATAACACTGATATGGCACGTGAAGAAGAAAAAAGCAGTTGGACCAGATGATATTCCTGGAAATGTGGTCAGCTCTATGGGAGACAGAAACAAGTTGACTAACAGGTTTGTTGAATCGAATTATGGAAGTGAGGCAAATGCCAGACGAATGGAGGAGCAGTATATTAGTTCCTGGTTACAAAACAAAGATGTTTAATAATGCACAAACTACAGAGTCATAAAACGACAAGGTACAGCATGGACATATGGGAGAGAGTAATTGATAGACAGATATGTCTAGAAGAAGTTGAAATAGCGAAGAATCAGTTTTGGATTTATGCAAGGAAAATCAAAACGGGTGCCATTTCCATTAGAAGGCTTCTGATGGAAAAATATAGAATTACAGAAACAAATGCTCATATAATATTTATTGATTTTGAAAAAGCATATGATAGAGTTCATCGAGATGTTTTACGACGAACGCTCAATAAGAAAAGACTTCCCGGAGAATATATAAAGATTAGGAGAGTTATATATTAGGGAGAAATTACTAATGTTAGGATATGTGTGGGAGAGGCTGATTAATTTATGTCAAAGTAGGATTCCATCTGAACTCAGTGCTTAGTTCTTATTATTAGTGTTGGATCATATATAGAGAAATTACAGGTAAGATTCCTTGGTGCTTAATCTTTTGCGAAAATTAAAGAACATACATAAGATGGTTAAGGCATGTTCAACGTCTAGATGCTTATCACCAAATACGAAGTTCCTACAAGTAATAGGAAAGGAAGATCAGAGAAAACCTGGTGTTACACGCTTAGGGAGAACATTTCGGTAAGAGGGATTGATATTGGTATGACCCAAGATAGAAATTTAATTAGAGAAGTTGATCCCGCATAGCAATAACAGACCAAGAGAATGATAATGACTTTATATTTGGTGTCATTTCGCATTACGTGGCCTAGTTATTTGAGCTTGCGTTTTTGAACTATTTGAAAGACCTCCATGTCTCTATGTAGCCTTTTAATACTGTTTTATATAATGGGTTTTCCCAAGGAATCCTGAGTATGCCTATAATAACCCACATTTTCAAAGGCATATCAGAGAATATCATCCGCATACCTAACATTATTCAATTTCTCCCTGTTGACAAATTTAATTTTATTATTTAGAGCTTCTATGTTTTCTGAGTACAAATTAAACAACAGTGGAAACGTACTTTCTCAAAGTGAAGATAATTTACAACGTATGCTACACCACTTTAATATAACCGCCAGAAAATTTAACCAGCAAATTGGAGCCCTATGCTCGGAGTTAATAGAACAAGTGATGGATTTTAATATCTAGGCATCACATTATCTAGCTAAGGAAAGCTCGAAAAAGAAGTGGAAGTTCAAGTGAATAGAGCAAACAGAGCCGCAGGTTGCCTGAATGAAACAATATGGAGAAATAAAAATATCGGAAAGAAATAAAAGGCAGAATTACAAAACAGTCATCAGACCAATAATGACATACGCGGCAGAACACTATTACGTAAGACACTATTGGACAGAGCTAGAAGTACAGATATACGACGTATATGCAAGGTGGAGAATATCAAGCACTGGCTAAGAAATAGAAGAGTAGAATGGAACGATCATTAAGTCGAATAACAACAAACAAAGTAGTAAAGACGGCAAGAGACGGCTCCCCAATAGGAAGACGATCAGTAGGAAGACCACGAAAACGATTACTTACTTTAGGCACATTTAAAAACATGACAGAGTCATGTCTACAATAAAAGGAAGAAGAAGAAAACACTGCTGATGTCGGTCGTGATATATGGGACAGAAACATGAATTTTAACGTAGAAGGATGAAAGACTTTTGGGAATATTCGAGCGTGAAATACTCAGCAAAATATTTGGAGGCATAAACGACCAAGATCAGTGGCGCGAGATAACTTCGAATTATACCTACTGTTTAATGAACCAGACGTCGGAACGTTCATTAAAACATAATTACTTAGGTGGCTGGAACATAATACGAATGCCAGATAACACGATTGCTAGAAAGCTAAGCACAGGAACATCTGTAAAAACCGAACATAATGGCGACGAATCTTAGAGCAGGCCAGGATACACAAAGGATTGTAATACCAAAGATGGTGATGATGAAAACAATATGTATTCCTTTTTAATCTCTTTATTTATTTTGATCTTACCTGTTTCCTTTTCTTATAGTTACTTTCTCTAGTAATACGGCTCCGATATGAGGAAGATTAGGTAAGACTAGGGAAGGTCCAACCTAAACTTAAGTTGTTGTAGGTACCCACTGATAATGGTGATTGAAAATAAATCATTCTCAACGAGTACGAAGTACTTCTAATTGTTAGATTAATCAAAATTTTAAAATATTTAATAATTTTACTCATGAGTGTATTATTAATCTGTAATAAATATAAAATATTGACATTTAATTAGAGAACCACTGGTTACCATTAACTTGTCTCATTGATAGAAATATCAGGATAAATAAAATAAGCACGGTCCTTATGTAAAAACCTACTGGGATACATACATGTCTTACACGAGTCTTCAAGATTATATGTCCCTTTCACCAAACAACGTAAAAGTATCCCTGATCTTTCATAAATTACCTGATAACTCCGTTTTTCATTTCAAATTAAAAACAAAATCAATAATTAAAAGAATCTTTTCTTTGTTTATTTGCATCCCAGATTTCGTCAGACATACTCTGCAGGTTTGATTTGTAATAGTTTTTCTTCCTTCCCAACGTTTCATTCATGAATGTCTTTATGGCAGTTGTGGGTCGTCCTTGTAACATAGGTGGTCTAAATTTTGTTGTCAAGCTACTGCAATAATTCAATGATTTATTCCTTTTTATTCATCCACCTAAATACAACCAGTATGGCCAAAAATACCACAATAGATAAACCTATGATAGCTAGACTAACAAAGAGAGCAGATTTGACTCCCGATGGAAAATTTATGAAGAATCCTTCATCTGTAAAATGTGTTGCATAAGCATCATCAAGATCTATTCTTTGGATCTTATTGTGTATTTCATTAGACGAGTCATCGATCTCTTCTTTCGATTCTGGGAACAGATCAGGATACAATTGTTTCCATGGAAACGTTTCTAAACCCTGTTTATCAAAGTTTAGCCCAACTGTAGGAAATATTTCTTTTTGTTTAAAATATGTTGTTCTTGTTTCGTTTATTGCAGACTGCGTCGTTACTTCCATTTGTGGAGTCTTTATTTTAGTACTTTTCGCTTGTCTGTTTGTTGGTATTATATTAGTAAAAAAATCCTCATTGATATGCCCTACATGCGGTTCATCTTTTGGTTCCGGTTCTCTAGTGTTGTTATGAAATATATCTGCTAAATGGCGTTGACTGGAACCTCTTTCTCTCTGTTCGACCAACTCCTCCAAAGTCATATTTCTGTTTTCTAGAATTCTAGATAATTTTTTCTCGGCTCTCTGGATCTCTCATAACTTCCATAATTTCTTGTTTGGCTGTTACGTACGTTTCATTTTGATAGTCAGAAATTAATTCTGCTTCTTTGTGGTTGGGTTCGTGTGCTATGGAAGGTATAATATTAGATTGATGTTCGTGATTGTCTAAATTTATTGATATTTTCATGGGTTTTTCTGCGTGTAGCTGTTCGTTTCGCTTAATATTTTTTAGTGTTAAGCCTGTTATTTCACTTATTTTTATTGGAACAGGTTGTTTAATTCCGAAGGTGGAGGACGTTGTTTTTCGTCATTCGATAATTGTTTGATTGTTAATTTCAATTTAGCATTAGTTGTAGGTAAATTTGATCTGGTTCTTATCAATTTTGGCGTAGTGCTTGGAACGAAGATAGTGCTAGGACTATATTTAATTGTAGTAGTTGTAGAAGCTATTGCTTTAGGACTTGAAATAATTGGTTCATCTGTGCTTTCCATTTCTATATTTTCTTTTAATGGTGGTACATGTTTTTCGGAGTGTTTCGTTCTTGCTGGTATAAAAATTCTCCTTTCAGTTGTAGGTTCTGTTATAACATCAAACTTTATTATATTCGCATACAGTTTATTTTCTTTCGGCTGAAGAATCGCGAACCGCTTTCTTTGAGCTTCCATGGTTTCTCTTTCAGAAAGGCTATCCAGTGTATCTTCTGGTGAACCGTTTTATTAAAGTCTTTTCGTAAACCAATAGAAGGAGGTAGTCTTTTGTATTTATTGTTAACTGTTACTTCAGTCGTAGCTTCTAAAAGGGATGCAGTTGTTTTTGGTCTTTCTGTTAAAGCTGATATTGCTTTCTCGCTACCCCGACAAGAGTCGGACAAAGACAGATTTTTTTGCTGTAAAAGTTCGCTTAAAACTAAGTTGACCTCCAGATTGTTTTAATAAGTTCTTTAAGTCCTGTATTGAACTTAGAGTTACAGGGTGTTCAAATTTCTTCTGTTCAACCGCCCACTGATTCTAACCGGTTTCTCTTCATTATAACTGTCCCGAACGTCACTAACATTGTCACTACTGTCTTCTGAAGATGTATACTGTGGGGGTAATCTTCGTCGTATATTGGGTTTCATATCCTCCATATTTACATCTTCCCAAGGTTCTAGTCGTAAGGTCGCACTCTTCTTCGCACAAACTGTACTTCTTCAGAACTATCTGCTGGTGGTGGTCTTCTTTTCCGTTTTCTAAGTCTTCGACGCTTTGGTTTTATTTGGTTGGGATTTTGACCGTCTTCTTTGGGAATCCAGTCAGCGTCAGCTTCTGGAAGGATTTCTCTACGACTCTCCATCTCTGAAAATGAGGAAGGTATTAATACATTGCTATTTAGTTTATTAAAAATATTAGATTGGTTAGTTTAAATAACTAAAACAAAAAATAAAAGAAGTATTTTAAAAATCTAGAATGATTGAGTTGTCACCGAGCAATCCCGAAATGTATTCAAATATTGTATTCAAATTATTGTATTGCTCTCTGGTACGCGCAGGTCTTGAATATGCCTTATTGTTTGGTCTGTTGTTTGGTTCCCACTTCATCAAGTATACATTGATGGATTGGAGAGCGTTCAGAGGAAGTTTCTAAGATCTTTAGCTTTTAAAGCACATAGTAAAAAAATACTGAAAATTATTTCATAGATTATTCTATAATAATGTCTCAATTTAACATTGCTACATTTAAGAACCGCAGGTTGAGAGCTGATATGTTATTTTTGTTTAAAATTCTAAACAACGTTATTAATTGTCCCTCGTTATTAGCCAGTGTACACTTAAACACAATACATAGAACTCGACACACTGCACTCTTTTATATTCCTTTTCATAGACTGATTAATGCTCGTCATTTCCCTTGTCGAGAATGCTCAGCTCTTGCAATGACCTCCTATTGGATCCTTTCTGCCCAAACATTAATGTTTTCAGAAGGCAACTTAAGAATCTGATTATTAATCTAGATATGTGATATTTTTTTTTACTTTTGTTGATTTGATGTACTATTTTAATGTATAAATTTTAACTGTTTACTTGTTTATTTGTTATTGTTTTGATGTTTATTGTACGTGATCTTTACTTTTTAATATTTGTTGATGGTTCTATCGTGAAATAAATAAATGTGTAGTTATGTCTGGAACGTCAGAAAATGTATATAAGCATAGAAGTTGACAGTTTGAGATAGTGGTTAATACAAGATCTTCGGAATTAGATAAAAAATGGATACGTCTGGATCCCCCGCATGGTTTTTAAAAATGGTAGAGGAAAAGAGAAGCGAAGAGCGGTGAAGTAAAAGCGTAGACAAAGAAGAGAAATAGCTGAAGAGAAGCGTAGACAGAAGAGCAAGAGATGAAGGAGGAACGTAGACGAGAAGAGGAAGAGAGGCGTAGAGGTAAAGATAGAGTAGAGGTAGAAATAATTAATGGTTTATCTCAAATTCACGAAAATTTTAAGCTAAAGTAAATAATGTTGAATCTGAACAAACAGCTTCATCATTTTCAATAGTTAAACCCATTCACGATTAGAACTAGCAACATTTTAAAACCACCCACATTCGGTGGTCAAACAGAATGGGAAACTCATCGTTTTCACTTCGAAGCTGCAGCTAGTGCAAATGACTGGAATGAGAAAAAAATGGCAGTTTTCTTGGTAGTGTCGCTTCAAGGAGAGGCAGCAACCGTTTTGCAATCTCTTCCCCAGAATGCACCCAGTTAAACCTCTCTCGTTCAAGCTTTATAGACAAGATATGGCCAGCAGCATCTAAAGCAGATTTTCCAAAGTCAGCTGAACGTTCGATATCAAAACCATAACGAAAGCCTGCAAGAATTTGAAGCCGATATTAAAAGATTATACATTCGGTGTACCCTCAGGCACCTAAAGATTTTCTGGAACAAATTTATATACAGGCATCGTATGATAGTCGAAATGCAACAAGTTCTCTAATTTACAACACCATAAAAACCCACCCTGGACGTATTAAGCTGTGAGAAGCATTTCCAGATCTTGCCCAAAATTAGAATTAAATAAAATCCATAAAAAAAATTTGCACGTGGAACGTAAGAAGCCTTTATCAGACTGGAGCCACGGCTCTCCTCATACAGGGAAATGAGTAAAGCCAATGCAGATATCATTGCTTTACAGGTAATGAGGTGGACTAGCTCAGGCATCCTGGAAAAAAATAACTGCTATATTTACTACAGTGGACATCCTGGCCGACACAAATTTATTACCGGATTTTATTATAAGCAGCAAGGTCAAACATAGTGTAATCGATTTCAAAGCTAATAGGAAGTTCGCTAATATTAGCATTATTAGCATCCATGCTCCAACGGAAGAAAAACAGGATGATGAAAAAGACATGTTCTATGAAGCACTAGACCGAGAGTATGATGAGTGTCCAAAAAATGACATCAAAATAATAGCAGAGACTTTAATGCCAAAGTCGGAAGAGAGAATATATTTTCGCCCACCATCGGAAAAGAGAGCCTACACGTAGACTCTAATGATAACGGTCTCAGAATTATAAACTTTGCGATGTCTAAGAACATGGTAATAGCTTGGACATGATTTCCCCATAAAGGAATACATAAAGGAACTTGGAAATCTCCTGATAATGAAACGATTAACCAAATAGATCATATAATCATCTATGCAAGACTCTGCTCTATCTTATTAGATGTTAGGTCTTTTAGAGGAGCAAACATAGATAGTGATCACTATTTAGTTAAAGCACGATTTAAAGAGAGAATATCCAATTTAAAAAAGGAGATCGGGAAAAGGAGAGAAAAAATCGACATTAATGAACTAAAAGATCCCGACATTGCAAATGTATACAGACAGCAAATAGAAGATCAAATATGGACAAAAAACTTAGAAGAAGAAGAAGACATTTACCAACTATGGGCAAATATACGAGATATTGTGTTATAGAAATCGGTTGAAATATTGGGGCAACACCAAGTCAGAAAAAAGAAATCATTGGTTTGATCATGAGTGCGAAATGTCACAAATATATATCAAAAAACCATCGACGCAGGTTGTACACGGAGAAAAAAAGAAGAGTATAGACGTCTTAGAAGAGAGGAAAAACGTATCCATCGACGTAAGAAGGGGAATGCGAACAGAACACTCAATGAGATACAAAGTATATTCGATAAAAATGAAACGAGAAAATACTACAAATCCTTAATAATAGCCGTCGAAGAATTTAAACAACGCTTAAAAATTTGTAAAGACAC
Organism: Diabrotica undecimpunctata; assembly: GCF_040954645.1. Taxonomy (NCBI): domain Eukaryota; kingdom Metazoa; phylum Arthropoda; class Insecta; order Coleoptera; family Chrysomelidae; genus Diabrotica; species Diabrotica undecimpunctata. The sequence goes on from NW_027313130.1 coordinate 15,189, forward strand.
TAACGGTGAAATTCTACATGATAAAAGCTCAATTCTTAACAGATGGGCACAACATTTCAGCGAACGTCTAAATATAAACGATATTGAAGGAGGTTACAACATAGAAAATCAACAAAATCTACAACATCAACTACATAGTAAAGACCCAACAAGAGAAGTCAAATGCCATCCTAAAACTCAAAGACAATTAAGCCCCAGGAATCGATGAAACCTGTTCGGAAATATATTAAAAAGGCGGTGGTCAACTTTTTGCAGCAATCCATAAATTAATAGTACTTATACAAAATCTTAGGCAATGTATTGTTTGAAAGATTAAACATTTTACAAAGGATATTGTTGGTCAATATCAATGCGGATTCACTGCTGGAAAGTCAACTACACATCAAATTTAAGCAGATAGACAGATTCTAGAAAAGTCACTAGAATATAACATAGATACACACCATCTGTTCGTTGACTTCAAAGCAGCCTATGACAGTGTGAAAAGAACTGCATTATATAATGCAAGGATAGACTTGGGGATCCCACCTAAGTTAGTCAAGTTGACCCAACTAACAAAGTAAAACGTAAACTCATGCATTAGAATTGACGGAGAAAACTCTACGTTCTTTGACATTAATAATGGTATAAGATGGGGGAGACGCGCTGGCGTGTCTCCTCTTTAATATTGCCTTGAAAAATGCAATCAGACAATTAAATATTAGAATGAATGGAAACATTTTTAATAGATTGACGCAAATTCTCGCATTCTCTGACGATAATGGGAAGAAGTATGAGATATTTGAAGTATGAGAATTAGGACTTGTGGTAAACGAAGAAAAAACCAATATAATGTTGGTTTCTAAAAACCCCTCGAAATATCCAACAGAGAATTCAAAATTAACAACCATGCCTTTGAGCAAGTCAAAGAATTAACATATCTTGGATCGCTAGTAAACGCAACAAACACGACAAGCGACGAAATAAAAAGACGCATAGCAATAGCAAACAGAACTGTTCATGGTCTCCAGAAACATTTAAAAAATGAGGACGACCACGAAGGAGATGGATTGATGATGTGGAAGGAGGCCTACAGATTCTAAGGGTCAGAAAATGGAGAGAAGTTGCCAGGAATCGACAGGAGTGGCGACTTCTTTGTGAGCAGGCCAAGATCCACAACGGATTGTCGAGCCATTTATGATGATGAAAATCTATAAGGAAAATGAAATTCCTGTAGTTGTATACCATAAATCACAAAAGTTTTATTTAAAAATCTTTTAGAAAAGTATAGAATTAAAAGAACTCGGGCTACATCACAAAACGTTTTCGGACTAATAAGTCCATCATCAGTGTAATATTACCAGGTGTACATGACTCAAACCACTAAATATTTGGGTAAGAACACTTAAACTGTTACAAAATTTGTTATTTGTTACATCTTTGTTAAGAAGTTGGTGTTTAAAGTTTTGAACATGGCAACGTAAGACTCCCAATTGGAGGTTGCTGACCCTGAGGCAATGTCTCTATATGGAATATTTTTGCTTGTATTCGACAGTGCTTTAAATAAAGGGAGAATTTGCTATTAACTTTGTTAGATACAAATTCGTGAAATATACTGTACTATTACGAGAAGAAAAAAAAAAGGTGTAGTATTATACACTTCTGACATATTATCATCGACACTTTCAATATCAGTTTGCTTATTATTTCGGTTGTATTTTGCACATAATTCGACTGTTTCTTTCTGCTAATTATTTCCATATCAAAATAGCATTGATTGTATCGATTTTTATAAAAATTTGGCTGCTTCGAACACACTGTTTACAGTTCATTGCCGCAAGCAAAATTATTTTGGCGAATGTTTAAAGGAATGTAATAAATAATACTAATTTTCTCTAGTTTTTGGGCTGCTTTGATCTCTTTTTAGAATATTATATATACTGATGGCGAAAAAAATGAAACACTTTGTATACGGTTACTTATTTGAATCAAAAGTATTTATTTATAAGTTTTATCTAAAAAATATTATGTGATAAAGTTTTTACCTCGCAATCTTTAAAACAAAAAAGATAAGACAGTTTATTTCTGTGTATTTAACTTCAGGTTATTTGTAATTTTTAGTCATTTTGGATTGTTTTTGATTTACCCAAAAGTTTAAAATGCCAAGAGTTCGCGGTCGTTGGCAATTTCGTCATCTCTGCGAAAAAGGAGCATTGTAGGCATGAAAAAGCGGTTTCGGTTTACGGGAAATTTTACGAAGAATTGAAGCTAATCCATGAACGGTGTTAAGAGTTTGGAGGATGTGGTCCAATGATGAAACTTATCGGTGTCGTGGATCGTCTGGACGTCCTAGAATATTGCAAGGCCGTGATTTGCGCCATCTTAGACTTCTTGCTCTCAGAAATAGACGGGACAGTGCACATCAAGTAAGAGATGATTTAGTTGCAGTTACAGGAAAGGTAATCTCAAGAAGAACGGATAATCAAAGATTACTTGGACTAAGAGATTAACGTCTGCTTTTGGTGTTACCTTTGGTACCACAGCATAAGGCTCAACGCTTAGAATGGTGCAGAGCTCGGCAAAACTGAAATGGCCAATGGAATTTTGTCTGCTTCAGTGATGAATTTAGGTTTTGTTTGGCGCATGATGGGCACATAAGGGTAAGACGTTTTCGAGGTGAGAGAGGAAATATATACTTGGCTGTTGAACGTCATACAGCAAGACAACCAAGCATTATGGTTTGAGTTGCTATATGTTTGGGAAGCAGATCACCTCTAGTTCTTATTAACGGCACTCTGGCAGCTCGACGATATATTGGTGAAGTACTACAACCGGTTTTACATCCCTGTTTACAAACCATTCCAAATGCGATCTTTCAACAGGATGACGCAAGACCTCCTATTACCCGTGAAACCATTGAGTTAATAAAAGAATCTGGTTTAGAGACTTTAGAATGTCCATCAAGATCAGCTGATTTGTCACCACCCATCGAACATGTGTGGGATATGGTAGGTCGAAACCTAAATCGATTGACACATCTTCCAGCAAACTTAAAAGACCTGTGGCATGCCATAAGAAGAATCCGGATGAGTATTTCACAATTCGATTAATAACGATTAATGACATAGAGTAACTGAGTGTATAGATAATCAAGGAGGAGCCACTCATTATTAATTTTTTGACAAAAATGACGTTGCAAATTTGTTTATAATGTTATCAAATAATAAGAATATTATAATGTATACTTCCGTAAATAAATACTTAAAAAAATAAAAAAATATCATTCTCACTTCACCTTTTTCATTTTTTAGTCTTATTATTGCAATTTTCTCGTAGAACGATTATTTTTTTTTAAACGTTATGCTTTTGGTTTACTTCATTTTTTATCTAGTTTCGTTTCTGTAATAAGTTTAGGAAATGAATATTTCACATCTTAGAACAAAAAAATATTTACGAGCGTATACTAAGAAAAAATTTTCTCTTCATCATTAACAAGATCTCAGCACATTAACCTAAAAAATCCACTTTTCCAATGAACACATGGCTAAATACCAATTAAAATTCTCAGTATACGCACGTCCGACATTGGGAAAATAACACACGAGAATTTGCTTTATCTTTCTGTGTTAGTGTTATAGATATTCTATATATGGCGAAAAATCATGAGAAAATAAGAAAATAATACAATTGTATCGGCAGATATACTTTTCCTGTACAAAAAACGTATTGCAAAATATGGTTTTTCTAACGAGTACTAATAATAAAATTATACATCGTCGACTGCCTCAATATCACTGTTTTATTTTCATGTCTTAATGCATTGCTTTTATGGTCTAAAATAAAATGGAATAAGAAAATAATTATTTTCAGAAACTCCTATTATAGATCATTTATAAAAAAAATATCATACCGCTGACAGACATTTTTTGTTTAAAAGAGATACTTTTTTTTTTAATAAATATAGAATCATAGAATAGAATATAAATTGCTTTATTGTCACTGATTGTACAATTTTATGGACAAAGCTTATAAAAGTCAAAAAAATAACAATAACAATTTAAAATATTAAAATTACATCAATCGTCAATATCACAAAATAAAAGATAATAGACAAATGCAGATTTAAGTTGCAAAGGGAGATGGTTGTAAAATTTTTTTGCCAAATATAATATAGATTTCTTTACTAACTCAGTGGACGGGATCGGTAAATATACATCAAAGGTTGAATTTCTGGTGGAGTAGTCATGATTAGGTCTTGCTGGAAAAACATGTAGGTGTTTACGAAGTAAGCAAACAGTTTCTAAATATATAAAGAGGGAAGAGTTAAAATCCCGTGATTTTAGCTTCTGCAATGTGTTATTCTACTGAGGCCAAAAAGATATCATATTGCTCTATTTTGTAATTTAAAAATAACATCAGATTGGGCAGCTGCACTAGAACCCCAAAAAGGAAGGCCATATCGAAGATGAGACTCGAACAAAGAAAAATATGTTTTGGAAGATGCTAAATTAATTTCCTTCAAAACAGATCTTATTGCATAGCAGGCTGAGACTTATATTTTACTTAACAAATCAGTATGAAGGGACCATTTAAAGTTGATGTCTATAAAAATACCAAGTAATTTTACAGAATCGACGATACTGATCTGGCTGTTATTAAGAAGCAAGTATTGAAGAGCTCCTTTATAGGATAATGCTACTGTTTTATCCACTTTAAAAGAGAGTAAATTAGAGTCAGACCAGGTTTTTATTTAAGTAGGTCAGAAGTTATAGTTACATGAAGATATGCAATATTAGAGTTCCTCTAGGAGATACTGGTATAATCAGCAAAAAGAATTTTTTTCCATCGATTTTTAAGTTAGTGATGTCATTTATAAAGATAAGGAAAAGTATTGGACCCAATACCGAACATTGTGGTACTCCACATACAATTCTTTTGTGACTAGAGTCAGTTTCATTTGCTCTAACTAGTTGTTTTCTATTCCCCAAGTAAGATTGGAATCAATTCAAAGAAATACCTCGAATTTTGTAGAAATTTAGATTTTTTTATCAAAATGTCGTGATTGACACAATCAAAAGCTTTGTTATAGTCACAGAAACAGTGGCAGTGTAAAGATTATTGTTTAGTGCTTACTAGACCTCATGTAGTACAGAAAACATAGCATCACTGGTACATTTATTATATAAAAAGCCGAACTGACTTGTTTTCAACGGGAAAGGAGATAAGTCGGGGTTTATAAGTCTCTCAATAATTGTGGATAGGACCGATAGTAAGGCAATAGTTCTATAGCTGCAGACATTCGATTTTTCACCACTCTTATGAAGAGGAATAATAATGGCTGTCTTTAGGCACTCTGGAAATATACCTTTTTCAAAGAATCATTAATTAGTGAGACCAGGATTTCCAACACATTTTTTGGTAGATTTAAGAAAATTTTTATGGATAGTCCATCAATACTACATGAAGATTTGCTTTTGATACTATTGATTATTTGGATCAGTTCAGAATTATCAACTGGTCTTATAAAGAATGAATTCGCGACCTTTTTTGAATTGAGGAGATTGTTGTGGCGAAATAGTTAATGTTATATTTTTAGTCACATTAACGAAGTATTCATTTAGATTTTCAGGGTTTGGAAGAGAAAATATTTGAGCTTTGTTAGTTTTATTTCGAAAATTGTTTATTATGGACCAAGTTTTAGATGCAATATTTTTATAGTTTCCCAGACGATTTTGATAGTAAAATCTGTTTTAATAAGTTTTAGATAGGTTCCTCTATACTTGGTGATATATTCAGTGACAAAAACGTTGGTAGTAAATTTTTTTATGTACAGTAGTGAACTCATATTCTTGGCTGATATGCGGATACTTTTGGTAGTCCAGGGTTTGTGATGTTTTGACTTAATTGTAATTAAAGGAAATATCTTATTGAAAATACAAACAAGCCTATCTAAAAAATTATTGAAATTATAGTCCACGTCCAGAGAGGGAAAGTCCCACGCAGAAATCAAGCACAAATTTTGGAATTTACGAAAGTTCTGAGCGGAAAAAGTCCTACCTAAACGTTGGGTTTTCGAGGATGGTTTGTTAAGAGTATTAAAATAGGTATATACTGCTTCATGATCAGATAGTCCTGCATTCATAATTGTAGAGCGTACATCAAGGGGTGAGACATTTGAGACAATATCATCAATTATGGTAAATGTTGTAGGATAATTGGGTAGCACAAGCAATAGCGTAATTGATATTCAAGTCACCGCATAGAATTTTTCTGCTTTTATTGTGCAGGTCGTCTAACAAATTTAGCAGGTTCTGAAAAAATAGTTCCGTAAAAGAATCGGGTGATCTATAAATGCAAAGAATGTATACTCTTGTTATAAACCAATGACAACTCAACAGAATATCATTATATCTTATATATTATACATAACAGAAAATTATTATTTGTAGAAAGAATGTGGAGGGGGGGGGGGAGGACTTTTGTCTTATCAAATTATCTTATCATTTTACCTTAAAAAAGTAGTTTATAGTTATTTTTTAGACCTCTAGGTGTCCTTCGGCCTGAGATATGCTCCTCGAAAGGGTCAAAAATAGCCCTTTTTACCTTATATTTGAATATTTAGTATATCTCTGGACTTTAACTCACAATAGCTCATTTTTTTTTATTATAAGGTCAACTTTGTGATGAAATAATTTACAAACCCGCAAAAGGTAAGTTTTATTTTATTTTATAGATCAAGAAGAACGAAAAGAAAACATCAAATTTTATGTTTTTAAATTATTGTCAAAATTTAACCAAACGAGAAAAAAATTGTAGAAACGGGTAAATTAAAGGATTTTTAAATACCTTTTAAACAAAATTTGGTAAATTACAATCCATTTAGTAGATTTGAAGATACTTCTTCTTCTTCTTCTTTTGGCATCATAACCCTGGATGGGTCTTTGCCTGTCTGGCTATGTCCTTCCATTCAGATCTCTCTTGTGCCCTTCTTCTCCATTGTCTTATGTTCATTGTTTTCAGGTCGTCTTCCACGTCATCCAACCATCTCGTTCTGGGCCTTCCTTTTTTCGCCTTCCTATGGGCTTCCATTGTAACATTTTCTTTGTTGTTTTTGCATCGTTTTGTCTCTGCACATGTCCCAGCCATGACAGTCTATGACTTTTCACAAATCTTACAATGTCATAACCTTCATTTAACTCATTTACCTCGTCGTTTCTCCTGATTCTCCATGTGCCATCTTCCTCTTGTACCGGGCCATATACTTTCCTCAGTATTTTTCTCTCGAATGTCCTGAGTTGGGCTTCATCTTTTTTCGTCATTACCCAAGTTTCACATCCATAGGTTACTACGGGTCTAATCAGTGTTCTGTAGATAGTCATTTTGGTTCTTTTGTCTAATAATTTCGATGTCATCAATCTTTTATTAGCATAGTATGTACGATTCCCGCTGGAAATACGTGCATTAATTTCGCTACTTACGGAGTTATTCTGATTGATTTCTGTGCCGAGATATGTAAAGGCATCCACTCGTTCGATAGTATAGTTGTCTATTGTGATATTATTTTCATTGTCAGTTATTCTTTTGACTGTCATATACTTCGTTTTTGCTTCGTTTATTTTGAGACCTCTTTTTCTTGCTTCAGGATCAATTTGTTTGAACACTTCCATTAGTCGTGGCTTATTCCTACTAATGATGGCTACATCGTCTGCATATGCAGTAATTTGTACTGATTTGGTGTTTATATGGCCGGTTATATTGGTTTTTCTGATGACTGCCTCAAGAACTAGGTTGAATAGCATGGTTGATAGGGCATCTCCCTGTCTTACTCCCATGTTGATGTTAAACAAGGGAGTCAGTTCTCCATCTACTCTGACTGCGGCTTTTGAACCCTGCAATGTCATTTTTATGGACTGATGTATTTCTTAGGTATACCTAGATTACAAAGGTCTTCCAGCATTTTGTCTCTTTTCACACTATCAAAAGCTTGTTTAAAGTCTATATACATATTATATAGGTCTATGTCGTATTCATAAGCTTTTTCTTGTATCGTTCTTAGTATGAATTTGAAGATTTGAAGATACTGCCAATTAAAAATAGCCAATTTTTCGAAAATTATATTTTTCATCATTTGTAAACTTATAGTACTTTTTCCTGACAATCTCAAATTGCATAAAAATTTAGGTGAAGGTAGTTCTATATATAATCAACAATGTCTACTTATCGAATTTTTTCAAACAATATATATATAATCGACAATGTCTACTTATCGAAGGTCAAGAAGGACGAAAAGAAAACTTACAAAATTTTATGATTTTCAATTAATTTTCAAAATTTAACTCTGAGATAGCGC
>NW_027313131.1:0-23512 GCF_040954645.1 Diabrotica undecimpunctata
CGCGCTATCTCAGAGTAATTTTTGCATTGAAGTCGCCTATAATATATAAAATTTCGTGTTTGTTAAGTTTCTGTAAGATGCCCTGGATCTGATCATACAACTTCTCGACTTCATCGTCATCTGCGTCATTTTCTATCTACAGTCGGGGCATAGATTTGAAGTACGTTAGTTTTAAATGGTTGAGAATTTATTTGGAGTAATATTATTCTATCACCAAATTTGTCACATATTTACTCAGTTCTGATGTTACTAATATACCTACACCATTTTTGTGATGCGGATCTTCTGTGCTGTTACCGGAATAATATAATACACTTCCGTCCTTTTCACATGATCCTGACTCTGGCCATCTTATTTCCTTGATTCCCAGTAGGTCTATTTTTATTCTTTTCATTTCTTGAATTGCGTTGTCAAGTTTCCCAACTGCAAATAGACTCCATGTGCACATTCTAAAATTAAATTTCTTTATTTTTTGGATTTCTTTACGAGGTTTTTGCATGTTTACGACCTGAGACGCCTCGTAGTATAAATATATTTCTCTTCTCCTGCCGAATCTTGGTCTCCGCTTTCCACGATTAGTAACGGTTTGCAATTGCAGTGTCAATTGCTTAATGAGCCGTTAATCAGAGTTAAGAGTATATATGAAGTTGAAAGCATAGTACATTTACATGCCCATGTAATTAGAACACATTGTTAACGTAGTTGTTTTTTAAGACAAATCATTTTTCTGTAATAACAGAAACACAAAACGATTCAATTGAAAGAAGTTCTCTTCCGACACCAGAAAAAGCTCCTTTTTAAAGGGAGCGCCAAGCAAATTTGGAGAGGCAGTCTAGAAATAAATGAAAAGCAAACGAAACTGGAGCCATGGTTATTAAAATAAAAGAAAAAAACAAGTACCGGACAGAGAAATCAGACCATCACGTAACTGTCGACAAAATTGTCGGAATCTTTTTGGAACTTACCTGCTTTTAAAATATTATGTTTTTAACATTTATAGAATGAATATTTTAAATAAATATTTTAAATCTTTAAATATTGGTAGAAGAGGTGTAAGAACTGCAGGAGAGACAACTGTTAGGGATTTAAAAATCAAATACGATGTTCTCATTCCATAAAATCCAAAAAAAACTGTCTAATCTTCAACACTTCTAAGATATATACATGTTGAAAATGTGAGCATGAATATTACTGCAAAAGATGGTACCCAACATTACTTCAGCGACCTTGAGCAGGAAAACTAAAGTTCTTTGAATAGAAGACAAATCATTATCTAATAGAAATTTTTTGTTTTTACTTTTTTTGGAGTTTTTGTTACTACATATATATGATTTTTTTAGTATGTTAATATACCGATTTTACAATGTTTTGTGTTAAAAATATTGTTTTATGTAATAAAGATGCAAGCCACTTTTTTGGGTATATGTTGTTTTTTTGTGAAAAAAATTAGTTTTAATTAAATTTTTTATAAAATATTCTAAGAAGAGAAGAAATATATTTCTTATTGATATTATTTTTAATACATATTTTGGATCTCAGGATTTGATTAAAACCTTTATAGTTAAGTTTCTCAAAAACTTAGTTTTGTGGCATGTACCGTTGTTGCTCTTTTTCTTTGTTGTTTCGTTGTTTCTTTGTCAAAACGAAGTTTTGTTCAATTCGGTATACTCCAGAGATAACGAAAGATAGGAGCTCATAGAATAATTTTAACATCTGAAGGGTATAGGTCCAAAAGGGGGACAAGTAGCAATTTTTCATAAATCGATCTAGTGGTGCCAGCTTGTAGCTATTTCAACATAGAAGTGATCAGCGGCTTGTTGCACGTCCTAAAAGCGCATAGTTCCCGTGAAATGCTAAATTTTTATAAAATATTCTAAGAAGAGCAGAAATATATTTCTTATTGATATTATTTTTAATACATACTTTGTATTTCAGGATTTGATTAAAACCTTTTTAGTTGATGTTCCCAAAAACTTTTGTGGCATGTATCGTTGTTGCTCTAAGTTTTGTTCAATTCGGTCTACTCCAAATATAGCGAAAGATAGGAGCTCATAGAATCATTTTAACATATTTATTGATTTTACATTTTAATTATTCATATAACAAAAAAGTACAAATGAAAAAAAAATCGTACCTTACATCCGGAACTTGGTTATAGACATATTGGACAAAGTCCACTAAACTATGCATCTTCAGGAAGGTACCCCAACTGTCGCCAAGCAGCCATACAGGTTTCGTCTGTTTTATTCCCCTTTCCGTCCAGTAACTCATGGGTTTAATAGCAAAATAATAGAATATTACAGCCAAAGCAGAGAGGACTAGCACTAATTGAAACATCGTTGGTTTCTTTAAATATGACTAAAAGAAATAAACAAAAAAAAAACAATATAAGTATTTAAAAATTCACACTTCCTTTTTATCTATTAATATAACAATCTGGCAGAAACAGAAGAAGTTGGGTACGCCTTTAATAATTTTAAAAGCAAAAAAGCACCACAAGAAGACAATCTTCCACTTCATTTCTTAAAAACTTGTCAGGATGTGGTAACATTCTAAATATCGTTAGCTTCCTGCCTTCCTTGGCTGAGATCCTGTGCCAGATATATGACTTCATGTAGGGATTTTCCCACTAAAATCTTCATTTGGTCTGTACATCTTGTTGGAGATCTTCTTCTTGGTCTTTTAAATAGTATGTCTGTAATATTAAGCTCATCCAGAATTGACAGATTGCAGATCCACATTTCAAAAGCTTCGATCTTACTTTTATCGATTTTCTTAGAGTCTTGGAATCTGAATTAGCCTACGTAGCGTTTGATAAATTAAACTATGTATTTAAATCGGATCTATTCATATGCCTCAAAAGGAAAATTTTTGACCAATATGTATTACCTATCCTCACTTATGGAGTGGAAACATCAACACTCACAAAAAAAGTAGTGAATAAAATTTACGTGTCTCAGAGGGCCATGGAGTGCCAAATGTTGGGTGTCTTTCTAAGAGACAAAATCCGAAACGAATAAACATCGCGTCGCTAAAATGGAACGCTCACCAACCAGATGGACTGACGACTTGAAGCGTGTTAGAAATAACTAAAAATAAGGATTAGAAAGAGTTAAGAATAATAGAAAATTATTTTAGGTCAACAGCAAAACTACAAGTTACCTTCAGTATCAACTAACCAATATTAACCAATATTAAGAAACAGCATAGAGAAACCCAGAGAATATCAGATTAGGGTATTTAAATGTTTTGTTGATTATACAAAGGCCTTTGATAATGTTAGATGGGACATACTATGGAATATACTGACAACAATGGGTCTACTTAAACACTTGATTCACCTTATTATCAAACTGCTTCAAAATAACTTAGCATATATTCGATGCCTATCTTTACAAATGTAATTTGGAAAAGGGAGTACGTCAAAGATGGTGTGTAAAGGGGGTAGTGAGGCGCAATACATGATGCCGTCTCCTGTTGGCATCACTTAGCCTATCCTACTCAATTCCTATCTTCACCTCCAAGCTGGTACACGCCGGTAACCTGAGCAACCCCACTGGAGATTGGGTAACCAACCCCCAGTGGAAGGGTGGGGTCAGGGCTGACGAAGAAGGAAGTCTTGGTCCTCCGACGAATAGGGGGTTGGGCTGAAGGTTAACTACCTTCTCCTAGAAAAAGCATGAGTTCAAGGAAGAACAGCCAGACTGATCAAAAGACGACTGTGCGAGAAAAAGGAACACCATTTGAGGGTTGCGACATGGAATATTCGAACCTTATATAGATTGGGAGCTCTCCAAAATCTCCTAAATGAACTAGACAGATACAAAATAGACATAACTGCCATACAAGAAATGAGATGGGTTGGAAACAATGTAATGGAAAAAAGAAGCTATACGATTTTCTACAGCTGCGATCCTAAAGATCACGTTTTGGGCACAGGATTCATAGTAAACAAGAGAGTAAAGCATACTATAAGAGATTTCAGAGCTATTAGTCCAAGAATGTGCATTTTAAGAATTAAAGGTCGTTTCTTTAACTACAGTTTAATTAATGCGCATGTCCTGACAGAAGAAAAAGAAGAGAAAATTAAAGAAGAGTTTTATGACGAATTAGAGTCCACATATCAGTTATGCCCAAAAAATGGTATAAAAATAATCTATGGAGACCTAAACGCCAAAGTTGGATAAGAACAGCAATTCCAACCCACAATAGGTAGGCACAGTCTCCATGAGCAATCAAATGACAATGGCAATAGGTTAATAAACATGGTTCACTTAACATGGTGATTGCCAGCACGTTCTTCGCTCGCAAAAATATACACAAAGTTACCTGGAAATCCCCAGATGGACTTACAGTAAATATGATAAATCATGTCATTGTAGACTCGAGACACCAATTGAATATAATAAACGTCAGCACCAGAAGAGGGGCAAATGCGGATTCTGATCACTACCTGGTCGAAAGTAGAGTAAGGGCTAGAATTTCAAACATCAAAAAGGAAAGAGGCTCTAAACATGAACGATACAAAGTAGAAGGACTCAAAGAAACAAACAAAAATAAAGAGTATAAAGAAAAGGTAAACAACAAACTAGAAAACAGAATAACACATGAAAATATAAATAAGGAGTGGGAAGAATGCAGAGACATCATAAAAGAGGCGGCTAAAGAAGTATTAGGCATAGAAGGTAGAGAAAAAAGAACAAGAACGAATGACTGGTTTGACGAAGAATGTCAGATTATAACAGACAAAAAAAAATAGAGCATATTTACTGATGCAACAGGGGCACAGAACCCGACAAACAGAGGAAGAATATAAACAACTACGCAAAGAAGAAAAGAAAACTCACCGAAGAAAAAAGAAAGAATATATGAACAAAGAACTTCAAGAAGTACAAGAACTAAGTAAATCAACAGGAGACAAGAAAATTTTATCAGAGACTGAACAAAAGCAGAAAAGACTTCAAACCGAGAACAACGATGTGTAGAGATAAGGAAGGTAATATATTGACAGAACAGCAAGAGATAATAAGTAGATGGACAGAATATTTTACGGAAAAGCTTGAAGAAGATCGGAGAGAGACGAACCCTGACATACCATTAGACCAAACAGACAACAGAGAAAAGACTCCACCAACAATAGCCGAGATTAGAGCAGCAGAAGACAAATTTAAGAAGAATAAAGAACCGAGATCGGATCAAATACCATCGGAGTTACTAAAGGAAGGAGGCGAATAAACAGCTACTAGCGGAGTTGAATGGCGGTATTATTGTACCATTACATAAAAAAGGAAATCAGTTAGAATGTGGAAACTACCGTGGAATCACGCTGCTGAATTCAGCATACAAAATAATGTCCTACGTCATTTATGAAAGACTTAGACCACACGCTGAAAAAATAGTTGGCAAATACCAAAGTGGCTTCTGTAGACAGAAGTCAACAATAGACCAGATATTTGATCTGGAACAGATCCTCGAAAAAACAAGTGAATAAAACATTGACACACATCATCTCTTCATAGACTTTGAAAGCGCATATGACAATATAAACCCAGAATTCTTAATAAAAGCAATAAAAGGATTTAATATACCAACACAACTAATAAAACCGATAAAAGAATCTCTAAAAGTAGAGAGTATAATCCGGATACAAAATGAATTAATGGAAACAATATATGTGAAAAAGAGACTACGCCAGGGAGACGCTCTATCATGCATCTTGTTCAACATCGTACTCGAGAAAATACTGAAGGACACAAGAGTCAATACACGAGGAACAATCATTAATAAAAGCGTGCAAATATTAGCATTTGCAGATGATGTTGACATCATCGCAAGATCAAGAAGAGAAATGATAGAGGCATACAACCAAATAGAACGAGCTGCACAAAATAGTGGTCTTAAAATAAATCAGACCAAAACAAAATATATTCAGGTAAGTAAAAACGCAGACATAAGGAAGCCACAAAATATAACAATACGAGAATACAACATTCAGGGAGTAAAAAACTTTATATACTTGGGATCCCTAGTCACGTCTGATAATAACGTTGCGGGGGAAGTGAAGAGGCGAGTATTTATTGCAAATAAATTTTACCATTGCTTAATTAGGCAAGTAAGATCAGATAACGTCGCAAGAAAAACAAAATGCCAAATATATAAAACCCTAATAAGACCAGTACTCAGATACGGCTCAGAAACCTGGACACTCACTAAAAGAGAGGAAACGTTGATAGCCACCTTCGAAAGAAAATTCTTGCAACACATATATAAGGGCACAAAAGAAAACGGAATGTGGCGAAGAAACTACAACTTTGAACTATACAAAATATACCAGGATCCGGATATTATAACGTTCATTAAAATAGGACGGCTGCGTTGGATAGGACATGTAGAAAGAATGGAAGAAGGCGAAATACCAAACAAAATATTCAAACAGATGCCAGTAGGAAAAAGAACAAGAGGAAGACCGAAGCTGAGATACTTAGAACAAATAGAAAATAATATTAAAACCTTAAAAATAAAAAACTGGAGAAAAAAAGCACGAAACAGATCAGAATGGAGAAGAATCCTGGAACAGGCCAAGACCCAAAAAGGGTTGTCGACCCACTGATGATGATGAAGATGAGTACGTCAAGGATGCATTTTATCTCCCTTATAATTTAACATCTATTTAGAGTTCATAATGTGCAGAGTTTTGGACTCATGGTTAAGTACAAAAAAAACCAAAAGCATGGCTATTGATCGCCAACTGTTTCCTGAAACCCGAACTATTGCGAGATACCAGGTAGTCTCTACTATGATATATCTTAGAGCTTTAGTTAATAACACAGGCAATTGTGAATCTGAAATTTGAAAACGCATACAACTAGCAAGAGTAGCAATGACCGAACTAAACTGGGCATGGCATCATCGTCACTTTACTATAATCTACCACAATTGGCTTGCATCTAGAATCAATCTTCAACTAAAAACAATTACAAAGCCCTTCATTAAAAAGAATTATGATAGACCAAAACTAAAACAAGAAAAGTTTAAATATAACTTAGAATATACAATGAACAACAAAATCCGAGACAATATCACACAAGAATACATGTCGAAGAAGCATGGGATAACATAACGAGAGGTATCATCAATACAGTATCGCAAAGTGCAACAGTCACTCAGTATCAAAAACAAGCGTGTATGGCAGATGAAATAATCGAAATAATAGAGAAAAGAAGACAGCTTAAAAATATAAATAATCCAGAGCATAGTTTAAAAAGAGTTGTGGATGCTTTAAAGATATAAGGAACTAGAAGAATTACAACGAAAACATGACGAATTTAATACACGTAAAAAAATAAAATTACTGGATTGCACAAGGTCACTTAAGATTGCACATTCGTCATAACATTGACAAAAAATGAAGGTCATGTATTATTTTTGGAAGACGAAGTAATGAACTAATTGGAAAACTACATTAAAAACTTGTTTAAGGATGATCGAGAATTATTGCTAACTTTAAATTCAATACCATCAATCTTAAAAGATAAAAAACCATAAGCCATGTCAAAAACAATAAAACCAGTGGAAAATATTATAAAATAACAATATAAAAGAACTGCCTGTACTATTCAATAAAATATATAATATCAGAGAAATTCCATCGGACTGGTTAAAATCGACCTTTATTTTTCTCCCTGAGAAACCAAACGTTAAGAAATCTAGCGATTATAGACTCATTAGTTTAATGAACTCTGCCGTTAAAATACTGTTGTATATCCTTCTAAAAAGAACTAACAATAAATGTGAGGACTTAATTTATCAAGAGAAGCTTGGATTAGGGAGGTTTCTTAAAAGTAGAGAAGCACTTTGTCTATGGGAAACTTCAACGATGTTGAGAAGTACAAAAACTCGTATAAATGTGCTTCGTTGATTTTGAAAAGGCATGTATCAAGTTAATGACGCCTTGTCTAGTATCCTGCTAGATTATAAAGATATCAAACTTATTGCCAAACTTTACTGGAAAGAAACAACCATTATTTGTATAAACAACAAAGAATCTAAGCCAATCAGCATTGAATGGGGCATAAGACGAAGTATAGAGGGTTGTATACTCTCTCCCGAGAGAGTCCCTTTGATCTTTTAAAGCCTAGAAAGGCTTTAAAAGATCAAAAAAGAAGTATCAGAAGAAGAGATATAATTAACAATATACGACACGCTGACGATACTTTGATTCTAGATGTAAATATCGATGACCTGCAGGAACTAATCAATAGAGTTGCTATGTATGGTCTTTATTTTTGTATAGGCGTGAAACTTGGTCTCTGTATGTCGATAACATAAATAAAATTAATGCATTTGAAATATGGTTGTATCGAAAAAAATTCAAAACACCATGGATCAGCAGAACCAGAAACGAAGAAGTTCTTCGAAAAATAGGACATCAACGAACTTTTTTAAATAAGAAATGATATGTAGAAAACTTTCCAGGTTTAACAGCAGACTAATTGTTACACGTAGCCCAATATTGAAATCAACATATGAATATTATAGGCATAATAGCAGTCGACGTTCCTTAGGAACATGGAACCCTAAAAAGAACAAGAAGTTTTCAAAGTCTTGGTTTAACAAAGTACAAATAGTTTGCGCAAAGCCCAAAGAAGTTTTTTAAGACATAATAATAACAAAACAAAAAAACAAAAAATTTGAATATAATAAATGATGATTCTAGAAAAAGCTTTAAAAAAAAATATATTAAAACGAAAATTAAGAAAACTGGATACAACTTGAAAAATATGGGCATTGCTAGAATGTACTATAAAATGTTTTTATTAAGAAAAACTATAGAATTAGTTTATTTTTAAAATTCCTTTAAAAATACTGCAATAATTTGTAATAGCTTGAAAGACTTTATTTTAAGCAATCAATCAATCAACCAACCAGATATTTAATATTATATAAAAAGTACCTTGATATTTAATACTCAGACCACTATACCACTGGTTAACATAACAACAATGTAAATATATCTGTTTAACATAAAAACAGTATAAATTTGATACGACACTAATTTTCGACGCTATGACCCATCCCATCACAGTCTGGACGTTCAAGGATTCACTGACGCGCTATCTCAGAGTCTTCGCACAAACGCTGTGTGATGCTTTTACGATCATAATTGGATAAACAGCACGAATTATCTCTATTAAAAAACAAAGTTAGATAAACAAAGAGACTTTTTTACTTAAATGAAAATATCACAATTGTTTAGATCTAAAAGAGATTGTTTCTCAATAAAGAGATAGGTAACAAAGATTATTAAATACCTCTTTTTCTTCTTTAAGGATTGTTATTACCCCGAAACGATTCAAGTTTATTAAAATATTGAAATATATGTAAAATATTTTGGCAATAAATATTCGAAAAAGACCTAATTTTGTTCAAATAAACGCAGTGGTGTATTATACATTTTTTTTAAATAACAAGTCAATCAATCATGTCCATTAGGTCAGTCATGGTAAGGTTAGATAAAAAGGTTGTTTATCCCAACTTCAACGGTGTACCACACTTATGGTATTAATTTAAATAAGTACGATACATTTGTAAAGAACTGGATTATCAAGTGGCAATAAGCAACAGATTCCAATTGCTGGGAGAGGAAGAGCATAATGTAGAGTTAGAACAAGCATGGCAGCAAGTATCATCAGTTATAGAACAAGCAGCCAAGGAAACCATTGGAAAAAAGAGGATTCGCCCAAAACGGAAATAAACATGCGAGGAAATTCTGGAAATAAAAATGGAAACAAGATTGAAAATGTTACAAGACCCCACAGATTGGAACAAAGCAGATTTTAACAGAACAAGACTACAAACAAGGCGACTATTCAAAACAAAAAAGAGGAGCTACCTAGAACAGCAAATCCGGGAAATGGACAGAAGTGGCGAGAGGAATCAAATAAGGAAATTCTTAAGTGAAGTGAAGTCAGTCAGAAAAGGAGCAGGTGTTGGAATAACACAGCCTATAAGAAATGAAGCAGTTGAATTTATAATGATAGAAACGGAAATCGTCGAACAATGGAAAGAATACTTTCGAAATTTACTAAATATTGAAAGTGAGATGGAGGAAGCAGATATTATGTTTCATTCTGCAGATATCGAAATAACAGCACCAACACTTAAGGAAGTAAAGAATGCGATCGCGTCTCTAAAAGACCATAAAGCACCAGGAAATGATGGCATAAATGGAGAGTTGTTAAAAAAATAAGGAAAGATTTTACACCAAAAACTTTATGACATCATTCTAAGAGTATTGCAACAACAGAAAATGCCTAAAGAATGGAATGGAAGCGTTAAAATTACCATATATAAGAAAGGAAACAAAGAACAATTCCGAAACTATAGAGGCATATCGCTTATTAGCACATCATATAAAGTGCTATCAATTATCTTGCTAAAGAGACTCCCAATGCGACTTTCGTGCTGGAAGGTCAACTATAGATCAGATAAGATATAGGTCAGATAAAGGTTAAAATACGTTTATTGACATTTCAAACCTTAGTAAATTAAACAAATTTTGTTTTTTGTTACTTAGTGAAAAATTCTTCTAATAATTTAATTTTATCTGACTCATCTATATTGACAATTCAGACATACATTATACATTTTAAAGTAGACGACTTTAAAATGATATTGCCAATATTCTTAGAGGAAAAACATTTGTTATAAAAATGATTATCCTTTATCGTTTATAAATACACTTGATGTTTGTTTGTAACTATTTAAAGTTTGTCAAATACCTATATTACTAGTGTTTGTGTATTTGTTCTAAATGTGTTGTAATTGCCATACGACAAATAAATATAAATATGGAATTTTCAACAATCAATCGAATAGAACAAAACAACATAGAACGAGATCCTACAGCATATACAAGGAATAATACGAGGAAAATAACAGTATTATACATAAAAGGATTATCGAAAAAGCTTAAAAGGATAGGAAATAAATTCAACATTTCAACAACATTCAAAACAACAAACACGTTGAGATCTATTTTGACCAAAACCAAACCTAACAATGAACAAGAAAGGACAAGGAATTGCTTTTATAAAATACCTTGTGAATGCGATCAGTTTTATTTAGGTGAAACATCAAGGCCATTAAATGTTAAAATAAGTCATAACATCAATCCTATATTAAAAATAGAGAATTTGATAGATCTCAAATATGTAAACACGCATGGGATAATGAACATAGGGTTCAATGGAATGATTCAAATATAGTCCTAAAAGAAACGGATGGTAAAAAGAGAAAAATCAAAGAAGCGGCTCTAATTATGCTAAATGAGACCAATTGTGTCGCGAATTCCTCGGCAGAATGTAGTAAGATCTGGTTACCCATATTGAAAGAGGAAGTTATTAAAAGGAAAATACCAGTATTGGTAAGTCAGTAACATATAGAGAATGCATCATTTATGTTTTTTTTTAAATAACAAACATAAAATCGGAATTTGATGTTTATTGAAGGTAAACTAAATGCACGATCAAATACTTACCATGTCGGGATAGTATTATGAGGTTTTTTTCCTGGTTTTTTCCTCATAATTTACTATGGAATCACTAACAGGAGAATTTTACTGTCATCATGGCATGTATTTGTCTTTTTAAAGACGAATTACATGTTATGATCTTTTCTGACGGATATTCTCAAGTTAAAGTTGATTTCATGTAATCGAATGAACTATCTTATAAGTAAAGTCGTCCCAGGAACGCAACTCAACAATATTGGCAATATCATTTTAAAGTCGTCCACTTTAAAATGTAGACTAAAAACTTTTTTAATAAAACAGATGTTAACAAATGTTTTTCCTCCAAGAATATTGGCAATATCATTTTAAAGTCGTCTACTTTAAAATGTATAATGTATGTCTGAATTGTCAATATAGATGAGTCAGATAAAATTAAATTATTAGAAGAATTTTTCACTAAGTAACAAAAAACAAAATTTGTTTAATTTACTAATGTTTGTATTTTGAGAACGATTTCCGAAGTGGAAATTGAAACGTCAATAAACGTATTTTAACCTTTAATTGTGGCTTATTCCCATTTAAATAGTAATTAATTTATAGATCAGATATTTACCATCCGACAAATATTAGAGAAAAACTGGGAATTCAACCGCGATGTGCACCAAATTTTCATAGATTTCCAGCAAGCATATGATTTCATAAAAAGAGGCAAATTGTGGATAGTAATGTTAGAAATGGTAATACCAAGAAAATTAGTTGAATTAACGCAAACGAGCGTGACAGACTCATATGCGCAAGTAAAGATAGGAAGCAGAACATCGATGCCATTTGGTATAAATTCAGAACTTGAGCAGGGGGATCCCTTGTCACCGTTGCTGTTTAATTTTGCTTTAGAATGTGCAATAAGTAAAATATCGTCTGAGCTGACAGGAGGATTTACTGATCAAGGATCAAAACTGTTGCTGGCCTTTGCTGATGATATAGATGCAGTCATGCATTCTACAAGAGACGTGAGAGAGGTATTTTCACAGCTCGAGGAGGAAACAGGTAGTCTGGGTCTCCGAATAAATGAAGAAAAGACGAAATACATGGTAGTAACCAAAAATCCAAAATCAAAAGTTAGTCTTATCAGATAATAGAGCATTATACTCCCTTTCAACATTATTAAGATCGAAGCTGCTAAAAAGAAAATCTAAATTTACACTGTACAAGTCGATTATTTGCCCAATTATTACATATGGCAGTGAAACATGGACTCTCAACCAGCGGGAAATCAATAAGCTTCTAGTATTTGAAAGAAAGGTTCTCAGAATAATATTTGGCCCTCAAAGAGATGAATTCACAGGGGAGTGGACAAGACGCCGCAATGCTGAATTGGTGACTCTGTATGGAACTGAAAACATAGTTAGACATATCAAGGCACACCGAATAAGATGAGCAGGTCCCGTGGTACGTTCAGAAGATGATAGAGTGTTAAAGACAGTGTTTTTTGAAAGACAAGATGGAAGAAGATCAGTAGGCCGACCGAGAAAAAGATTTAAGGATGATATTGAATCCGATTTATTTAGAATTGGGGTACAACAATGGGAAATAGAAACGCAAGATCGTAGAGGACGGACGGCGATAGTGGATGCTGCGAAGACTCACCCTGAGTTGTACAGCCAGTGAAGAAGAAGAAGATAAATTTTTAATTTAATTATCAACAATAATCAATAACATTCAAAATATGAAATAATTTTATAGAAAGAGTTCAAAATGATCTACTTCTGCTTTACCACAAGTGTCAAACTGTCTAATCAGTTCACGTATCCATGTCACATGTATCATTTCTAGCGTAAATAGGGTACACGCTTGTCTAATTTTAGTTATTAAAACATGTATATCTGTAGGTTCTTCGTTATAAAAGATTTCTTTTAAATAGCCCCATCCTAAAATAGTTAGTTCCAATCCATCTGTTAGGAGATGAGGTATTAAGATAATTGATTACAATGCCTGTGTTATGTGGAGGTGTGCCATCTTGTTGCCATACCATAACTCTTCTTTTGCGTAAAGGAATATTTCCCAGTAACAAAGCTCATTTTCAGAAAATTTAGATATGTCCAAACATTTAAATATTAAAAAAATATATTTTTTTTAATTATTGAGAGAATTAAAAACTATTTCTTGCAGTTTGGATGGATAGATTGGTTCTTGTTGTTTACTGGCTGCAGCTGAGTAAGATAAAGGTGGTTGTGAAGTAGATTGGGATAATTCATCATTATTGTCAGTAACATAAAATTCCGTTTCATCACCATTTGATTATCCTAAATACGGATCTGTTTCGCTTCAGGTTTTGGTAAATACCTTTGATGATAAAACTAGTGTCGATAAATGGCCGGTATAATTTATGCACTGTGTTTCTAAGATACTGTGATCACGGATTATTTTATTAACAATAAAATGTATACTCACAGATCTTACTTCTTCGATTCAGAATGAACTAACACTATAACACTGTATGATAAGTATAGTGTAAGAATTTTGCGAGTTGTATTACTCTGTAAATTTCACAATATGTCAGGATCGATTAAACTAGCGTCTATGCTTCATTCAATACATATCTATAATAAATTATGCATAAGATGATAAAAAAAAAATATCACTTTTGCAAGTATTCCTATGCGGGACCAAGTTTCTTAACTAAATTTCTCCTTAAGTTTTTATCTTTGGGTTATTCCAATGATAATTCTCTCCACACACGTGTTATATAACCATATTTCACCACGTCTTAGTTGGTTTTTTACTTCTACTCCTTCCAGTAACATGACACTCTACAATTATTCTTCATATTTGGTGAGTATCATTTATACTTAATTAGTTATAGTTTATTTGCAAATGTCCCATAAGATAAGACTTTGAATATAATCAAGACAAAATTAGAGAGTGGTAATACATTGGCAACTAGAACAAGACTAAATATTGTAGCATTTCGATTTCCCCTCGTATGTATTAAAACACCGAAAAATATTCTCAATCTTTTGCGTCGCTAAGATTGATAATATAAACATTTCTGGTCTGTATATAATAACACTAATTGCTTTTCTTTGATATTGATTCCGCTTAATATTGCGCGTCAAATAAATATCCACCTAGGTTGGTGGGAAAGGTATGCGGGGAGATTATGATGTCAGTCTACGATGGAACACCAAAGCATTTGGTTTCATTGTTTAGTCCGCATTTTCTTCAAATTCGTTATTGGTTTCTTGTTATTCGTCTTGTCTTATCTGAAATTGGTTAGTAAGCAGTGAAGTGAGTTGTGATTTGGATTTGGAACAGATAGCTTTCGGCGTATAGTCTTCAAAGCCGGCAATTTTTTTAAGTTGTGAGGTGAATTTGGGCTCAAAATGCTATTCGGCAGTTTTTGTTGATTTAATCACCGATTGTTTATGCTGTGCCCTATCTGAGGAATTTGTAATACGGCGTATCCAACCATTTGAGAGGTACACATGATTTTGAGCAGGAATTGAGTGGCCGAGTTTTGAAAATTGCAGTTTGTTGTCATCCAGGATACTCCAAAGCCCAAATCAGTATCCAACTTCCCAAGATTTTTCCATTTTTATGTTCCATGGTCATCCCAGACTATTTGCAGTTTGTGTGAGGATACAGTTGTGTGTTGTTTGCAGTGTTTTTGATTTAATTCCATTCCCAAAAACATCTTAAAGGAAATAACCAGCCAGTGATACCAGGTATTTTTATTAAAATTATTCAAAGTAAAAATAAACAATTTTTCATTAATAAAAAAATGTGCTTTCACGACAAACTAAAAAAATTATAAATAAATAAAATTATAAGTTTTATGGATTAGCTAATTGTCATATTAGTCTTCTTTTAAATGCAAATAATTTTAATATTTAAATTATTATTTTAAAAAGGTTTAATATTTCATTTCGACATATCACATATTGGCGAATGGATTTAGTGTCCGCAGTTATATAAACCCAAACAAACAACAACGACATATTATATGACAATCAGTATTATCCTTTTCTGTTATTTGATACATTACATAACCATAATTTTGATATGTTTTGTTCAAATGTAAACCCTATGTAAGCTCCGTTGAAAAATTTAGATATTTTTCATTTCTAATAATAATTTAAATTCCTACAAGTATCGCCAAACGTCTGGAGCTTGTTGTAAATCGTTACAACTGTCTTGAACTTGTAAGATTTGTTGATAAATTTTGTTAATATTACATATTTCTAATAACTGTTGATGTGAAGTAATAATAAATATGTAATGTTTCTATCTCAACCAGGAGTTGTACAATTAATTCCTTTAAAAAGATTATCAAACTTTAATTTTTTTTAGGAAAGAAAAGCCTTTCTTTCCATCCAGTAAGAGGATTCTTTTAAACGGCGTCCATTTCAAATAGTTTAGGAACATTCTTGTGTGTGTTGCACGGGAAATCTATGTAAGTATTTTTTTGATTTCTCTCATTGTAGTTACCCCTTCCAGTCCCTCCTTTATTCACTTACTTACGACCCAGCTCTCCAACCAAAACAAGATTGGCCTTTCGCAAACGTTTCGGTTTGTTTGCCTACCCTATCTCCAGCCCAATTGCTCAGTCCCCACTTTCAACCCCCTATAAGTGATAACCAATGTGGTGGGCAAATAATATCTTACAATATCTCAGCTATAATGGAATTAGTGACATTATTTTTTAATATTACCTACCTATTTTTAATTAAATAATGAATTATATAAACAAAATTTTAGTCTAGAAATGGGCTCTAGTTTATCTCCATTATTAGCCGATATATTTCTGGAAGATTTTGAAACAAATATTATTTCTAAAAAAAATTAAAACCCACAGTATGGTGGAGATATGTAGATGATGTATTCTTAATATGGCATCATGGAGCAGAGTTGTTGGACACATTCCTAAATTATATAAACGATAAAGAAGAGACAATAACATTTACCATGAAAAAGGAATATAATAACACACTACCTTTCCTAGATGTTTTAATCTCTAAGAACGACACTGGATACAAGACTCAGGTGTTTAGAAAACCAAAACACACCAACAGTATCTAAATTACAAATCAAATCACAATATCAATATTAAAAAGGGAATCATTAAATCCTTATACGATACAGCCAAAATTACTTGTTCTAACGAAAATTCGTTCTTAGAGGAAAAAACATTTGTTAAAATCTGTTTTATTAAAAAATGATTATCCTTTAACGTTTATAAATAAAGAATTTTTAACAATGGACCGAATAGAACAGAACAACTTAGAACGAGATCCTATAGAATACACAAAAAATAATACAGTAGACTCCCTCTATAACGAGAATTGAAATGGCAGACTAATTACCTCGTTATACGCGGATCTCGTTATATCCAACAACAATAATATACTGAGCATACATATGAATATGTAGTTTTCTAAAACATTAACTTTCTATAGTGAAGCCAATCTGTATTCTGTAAATCTGTATAAAGCGTATTTTCAAGAATAACATAAACTACTGCATCTGCAATTGGAAGAAGTCTGTCATTTTTAACTGCTTTAAATTGTCCAGTATTCTATCTATCATATTTTCTAAAGATGTGAAACAGTTTTATGCTTCTTCATTTGCGTTTTTTCTTTGGATAAAGTTTCTGACAACCTTTATAACACTTTCCACATCTTGTCTATTAGGACCTATATATTATTAGGTGTGAATGGTGAACCCCTTATAATGACACACGTGAATCATAAATTGTAAATTTCCGACTAAGATTCATAAATTGTAAGAAGTTTATTGCGGACGGCAGTTAAAAAGGGTATTTATTTATAGCTACGGTCGGGCCAAAACGTAAAAAAACACGTTTTCAATCTTATATTCTCTCGTTATAAGCAAATTTACCTCGCTATAGAGGGTTATAGTTCAATAGAAATTTCACGTTACATCTAATGTACCTCGTTATAAGCGAAAACTAGTAATAACCGTGTTCGTTATAGAGGGAGTATACTGTACTAGGAAAATAACAATACATAATATCAAAGGATTATCAGAAAAGCTTAAAAAGATAGGAAATAAATTCAAAACAACAAACACATTGAGATCTATTTTATCTAAAACTAAACCTAACAATGAACATGAAAGACCAAAGAAATGTATTTATAAAATACCTTGTGAATGCGATCAATTTTATCTAGGTGAAATATCAAGGCCATTAAATGTTAGAATAAGTAAACATCAATAGTATATTAAAAATAGAAAATTCGATAGCTCTCAAATATGTCAACACGCATGGGAAAATGAACATAGGGTTCAATGAATGATACAGGTGTAGCCCTAAAAGAATCAGATGGTAAAAAGAGAAAAATCAAAGAAGCGGCTCTAATTATGCTAAATAAGACCAGTTGTGTCGCAAATTCCTCGGCAGAATGCAGTAGCATCTGGTTACCCATAATAAAAGAGAAAGTTAATAAAAGGAAAATACCACCATTAATAAGTCAGTAACATATCGAGGATACATTATTTTTATGGTTTTTAAATAACATACGTATAAAATCAGAATTTGGTGTTTATTAAGTGTAAACTAATTGGAAGACCAAATACTTACCATGTAGTAATAGTATTATGAGGTTTTTTTCCTGGTTTTTTCCTCATAATTTACTATGGTATCACCAACATAAGAATTTAACTGTCATCATGGCATGTGGTTGTCTTTTTTAAGACGAATCACATGTTATGATTTTTTCTGAGGGATATTCTCAAGTTTAAAGTTGATTTCATGTAATGGAATGGACTATCTTACAATAAAGTCGTCCCCGGAACGCAACTCAGCAATATTGGCAATATCATTTTAAAGTCGTCTACATTAAAATGTTTAAAATGTCTAATGTATGTCTGAATTGTCAACATAAATGACTCAGATAAAATTAAATTATTAGAAGAACTTTACACCAAGTAACAAAAATCAAAATTTGTTTAATTTATTATTGTTTTTATTTTGAGAATGATTTTCGAAGTGGAAGTTGAAACGTCAATAAACTTATTTTAAGCTTCAATTGTGGCTTATTCCCATTAAAATACTAATTACTTTACGATGCTACAAACAAAACTTCTGAAAATAGTAGCATTGTTTAATAATAGCTCGTTAACGATTTAATCATAATACGAATAATAATACGTAAGGTCTATTATGAACATTACAATGTGAAATTTTAAAATTATATATACATTTCGTCAAGAAATTAAATACAAAACTCGATATATGTATTGATAATCAGTTTAGAAAATTGTTTTCTAGATATGTAGATAGATAAAAAGTAGACATTTATTGTTTTTTAAATATAAAGTTTATAACAATTAGTTTAAAAAGTACAAATTATAACAACTAGTTGAGTACATAAGTATTAACAAATCTAAAAAAAAGATAAGTGCTATCACTTACTAAAATGGAGAGCACATTTAGTAAACATCAACTAAATAAATGAGAAACTGATGCTTATTCAATGAAATGAAAAAGACAGAAAAGATTTGATTTCACGTACAAAGCGTCTATGTATCTGTTGATACGTATTTCGACTTAATAAGTCTCATCAGAACAGTTATTCATAGCCGTTCCTAACGTGAAAAATAATCTTCTCTGTCTTATTAGGAAGCAACAATAAAATGGCTTCGCTATGGACGCAACAGCGACATCTGATAGAAAAATCGGTAAGATAGTTTCGAAACAAATTCAGATTTCTGCTTTAATCTGGAGCCTTCTAAAAATTGCAAGGCATAGCCAGACGTTGATAAAGATGTTAATAGAGACATGGGGAATCTAAAATTTGCATTCCACGACATGTCTCCTCAACTAGGCAGAAACCCTTAACGAATTTGTTTCTTGTACTCATACAGAGTACGGCTATGAATAACTGTTCTGATGAGACTTATTAAGTCGAAATACGTATCAACAGATACATAGACGCTCTGTACGTGAAATCAAATATTTTCTGTCTTTTTCATTTTATTCGGATCTACTCTGTATGAGTACAAGAAACAAATTCGTTAAGGGTTTCTGCCTAGTTGAGGAGACATGTCGTGGAATGCAAATTTTAGATTTTCCATGTCTCTATTAACATCTTTATCAACGTCTGGCTATGCCTTGCAATTTTTAAAAGGCTCCAGATTAAAGCAGAAATCTGAATTTGTTTCGAAACTATCTTACCGATTTTTCTATCAGATGTCGCTGTTGCGTCCATAGCGAAGCCATTTTATTGTTGCTTCCTAATAAGACAGAGAAGATTATTTTTCACGTTAAGAACGGCTATGAATAACTGTTCTGATGAGACTTATTAAGTCGAAATACGTATCAACAGATACATAGACGCTTTGTACGTGAAATCAAATCTTTTCTGTCTTTTTCATTTTATTCGGATCTACTCTGTATGAGTACAAGAAACAAATTCGTTAAGGGTTTCTGCCTAGTTGAGGAGACATGTCGTGGAATGCAAATTTTAGATTCCCCATGTCTCTATTAACATCTTTATCAACGTCTGGCTATGACTTGTAATTTTTAGAAGGCTCCAGATTAAAGCAGAAATCTGAATTTGTTTCGAAACTATCTTACCGATTTTTCTATCAGATGTCGCTGTTGCGTCCATAGCGAAGCCATTTTATTGTTGCTTCCTCATAAGACAGAGAAGATTATTTTTCACGTTAAGAACGGCTATGAATAACTGTTCTGATGAGACTTATTAAGTCGAAATACGTATCAACAGATACATAGACGCTTTGTACGTGAAATCAAATATTTTCTGTCTTTTTCATTTTATTCGGATCTACTCTGTATGAGTACAAGAAACAAATTCGTTAAGGGTTTCTGTTTGTTTGTTTTAATTTGTTTCGAAACTATCTTACCGATTTTTCTATCAGATGTCGCTGTTGCGTCCATAGCGAAGCCATTTTATTGTTGCTTCCTAATAAGACAGAGAAGATTATTTTTCACGTTAAGAACGGCTATGCATAACTGTTCTGATGAGACTTATTAAGTCGAAATACGTATCAACAGATACATAGACGCTTTGTACGTGAAATCAAATCTTTTCAGTCTTTTTCATTTTATTCGGATCTACTCTGTATGAGTACAAGAAACAAATTCGTTAAGGGTTTCTGCCTAGTTGAGGAGACATGTCGTGGAATGCAAATTTTAGATTCCCCATGTCTCTATTAACATCTTTATCAACGTCTGGCTATGCCTTGCAATTTTTAGAAGGCTCCAGATTAAAGCAGAAATCTGAATTTGTTTCGAAACTATCTTACCGATTTTTCTATCAGATGTCGCTGTTGCGTCCATAGCGAAGCCATTTTATTGTTGCTTCCTAATAAGACAGAGAAGATTATTTTTCACGTTAAGAACGGCTATGCATAACTGTTCTGATGAGACTTATTAAGTCGAAATACGTATCAACAGATACATAGACGCTTTGTACGTGAAATCAAATCTTTTCTGTCTTTTTCATTTTATTCGGATCTACTCTGTATGAGTACAAGAAACAAATTCGTTAAGGGTTTCTGCCTAGTTGAGGAGACATGTCGTGGAATGCAAATTTTAGATTCCCCATGTCTCTATTAACATCTTTATCAACGTCTGGCTATGCCTTGCAATTTTTAGAAGGCTCCAGATTAAAGCAGAAATCTGAATTTGTTTCGAAACTATCTTACCGATTTTTGATGCTTATTCATTTTAAACACAAAATTTGAGTTTTATGATATTTCAAATATAAATTGACATTGTTTTTCAGACTTTATAGTGTCATCATTAAGACAACCAATAAAGTCAGTACAATTGTTAAGGGGGTAAGGGGGGTCATATTAAATTGCTTTATTGAACTGTGAGTGGGACATTCAAATAATAAATGTCCAAGAGTTTCCAAGTTGTTTGTGCTGCAAATTATAAAAATTTCAGATGATCGAATATGACATGTTCTACCATTATAGGTGAATTTTAACATAGCTATTAGATGTTCTAAGTTGCACCATGCTACGAATGTACATATTTTATGGGAATTTAAAATTCTAGATATTGCTGCTATGGTATCTATGGATAAATCTTTGTAAATAGTTGAGAACATTATATAGTAATAGTTGTCTTCTTGGGGAAACATATCCATATATTGTTTTAATGTGCTTTTCTTGTTTTTTAACAGTCAAGTCTCCCAAGAGAATTCATAGTCTAATATTTTAAAATATTGCTTAACCTGTAAGACCCAGGTGTATCTGTTCTTATTTACTAAATAATGTATTTAATTAATTTGAAGCTGACGCAGAAAATAAATAAGATGAAGTTTTAAATCGTGCATTTCCGATGGCTTGATGAGCCAATTTAAAGTGAGCTGGAAAATAGTAAAAGAAATCTTGACTCTTCCTGTTTCCAACCTAACAGCATAATCAGGTGTATTGAAAAATCAGGTGTATGGTTTTAATAAAATATTATTTATCATATTTACGAGAAATTAAAACAACATTTGAAAAATAGGTTTTATTCTAATTTATAAATGCAAAAAATCGTAATAACAACATTAATTCTTAACTATTAGGTACAAAATCATAACATTTACCCTAAACATCATAATATTAACCTTAACTTAAACATTTAAATACATTTCCATTTCATGTTTGTAATATATGTGATACGTGGACTTTAAAAGACCATCTTCACATAAATAAAAATATAGTATGCGCACCTAGAAAATTTATTAATAATTAATAATTAGTGCTATATATACATATCCAAAGACTGCTCAATATATGCAATTAAAAAACGTGTTTATGTCATGCCGTGGAATATATACTTCCCACTTCAGACATCATAGGCGTCCTCGCAAAAGTCACTGAGTATCTTATGAGAATTTACAGTGATAAATAAATACAATTATTTAATACGAAGGTAGTATTTTTAAACAGATTTAATAATTTTGGACCTACACAATATCCAAATTTCTTTTTTATTTTTGAATAACAGTAGCTCCGATTATTTAAAAAGCAGTAGTGATGTGAGATAAAAGAATTTAATAAATGAATTGTTGTAGATCACACGCAGTAATCGGCGCAAAGAGCGATTTACTAACGGCTAAAACACGCAACTCAGTTTATATTGTAGGACCGTATATACCTCTCAGTGCGTTTTATTTCTTTAACTTCTTTAAATTCAACCAGAAACCACCCTCGGCTGTTACATTGAATTGCTTCCTAGAAATTTTCAGTGGTACTGTAAGTTTTGCCGAAGGTTCGATTATAAAATTGGACAAAAGATAAAATAACACCACTTTTGCTTCTAATAGAGCAAATCGAGATCCTATACAGTTCCTAGGACCAATACCGAAGGGAAGATACGTGTAGGGGTCGATTTTTGACTTATTTTCGTCGTTGAATCTTTCAGGGTCGAACCTCTCTGGGTTTTCGTAGAACGCCGGATCTCTATGTATAGCCCATACGGGAAAGAGAATAACTGTGTTCTTTTCAATATGAAGCGGCTTTTCTTCTGGTGTTGCAGCTGGATGGTGTAAGGTTTGGTACATATTCTGTCAGCCATTACAGCAATTGGCCATTTCCGTAAGGTTTCTGAAAAATAAAAAAAATTAGTAAAATTGGACTATAGTATGTTTATTCTGCATCCATATTCTTGTGGCATATTAATCCGATTTACTGTTTTTATTTGGAAAAGTTCACACTTTTACTTTAAAATAAATATTATAAATATTTATATATAAATTAAATTAATAATCAGAAACAGAAAGACGTTTGAGATTTAATTTTATTGTAGGACTACTGCCATCCGCTTATACGTATTTCGACGTTATTAGGTCTCTAATCGTCTTATTTTTTCATTAGATATTTTTGTTAATTATGTCACCATAGCTCTAAAGTCATCAAAGCTCTAAATATTCTTATTCCAGGTATCTAATAAGCTCCATAATTGCTCCATAGATTCGTCTTAGTACTTTTCTTTCGAAACTCTGAGATAGCGCG
>NW_027313132.1:0-23506 GCF_040954645.1 Diabrotica undecimpunctata
CGCGCTATCTCAGAGTAAAACTAACACGTAGCACCAAGTTGCCGTTTCGAATAAAATACAATACGAAGTAGAAAATCTGTCATAATACAGCTCCTCTAGACATACCTACTCGCTAAGAATCCATGTTAGATTGTGTAAGTTTCGTATATCTGTGTATATTTAATAATGTACACTGCAAGATATTCATATAGGCACACGCAGAGGAGCAGCCTATAGAAAATTCATTTAAATTATCATGTTGGCAAAAGTAGAAATATCCTACTCTACATATTATGCAGAAGTTAAGTATTTGTTTGTTGTGTTTCGTTATTATATTAGTGCAGAATTAAAGGCACACGTGTTTTCTTTGCATTGGATAAATCTCGTGAGAACCGGCAGATTTGTTTGGCTCAAATAAGTTTATTTTCCATTCTATTTTGTCCTGGTTTTACTCTTTTGATCCTCACACAAGTTTTCCCTAGAACCATAAGTTATCATATCCAATCAAGTCTGTTGCCATGTGTCTTAGTGGTATTAGTTTTGTTTTAGACTCTGACACACACTGTGCACATTGAAAATTAATTTAAGAAACTACTTGTTGTTCTGAGTGTATTCACTTGACTTATTTTATCTTTCTTATTCGTTATTATATTTAGTCACAGCTTAACGAGAATTAGTCATTATTTTTTTTACAGGCAAGCAGTTACAGTTATAAGATAAAGAAGATAATAGAAGGAAAACGGAATCCAGGCGTAGAAGAATGTCATGGTTGCGTAATTTAAGAGAGTGATTTGGCTGTATCACTAATAAACTCTTTAGGTTAGCTGCGCCGCTATCTCAGAGTGGTTAGCTGTAAACAAGGTCAGGAAAGCCTTGATGATTTAAAATCACCGATAGGAGTGGCACAAGAAGAAAAAGAAGAAGAAGTTACAGTTAGCACCAGTATCTAATTTTAAATTAATAGTTTTATTATTATTAACAACCTTGGTTGACTTGATCATTTTCACAATTTATATTATCCAATAATAAAATACTATCTATATGTGGTATACCATCTACAGCTGTGTCATAAAAATCATGTGTACCTTATATGATTAGTACTAGCGGAACTAGAGGCTACTTTGGCATTAGCTAAATTAGAAAACTTCCATTCTACCTGAAAATGATTTTGTTTATTATATCTTTTAGATAAGTGAATCTTTTAGTATTCCAAAATACATAGTTTTACCACAGAATAAATAAACAATCACAACGCCCACTCTCAGATGCCGCCTTGAAGTTTGTCAGCACGCGAACGCCATGTTTTAGACGGAAACATAGACTCGAATTGAGAAATTTATGACAAGCTACGACAGAACTGTAATTTAAATTTTTAAAGATTAATAGTTTAGTACATTTGAAATAATTTAATCTTCTTCAACTAAAAGTACGAATAAAATAGTGTATATTAGTCTGTAGTTGCCGTAAATAAATTAAACCGGGTTAATTTGTCTATGCACACAGATAAAAAGTCACTGAACAGCACTGGTTCTGACTAAAACATGGCTGATTTCGTCTACGCGAACAAGATGCGCGTACTTTTTGTTTCAAGCACAGTGGGCATTTGATTTTTTATTATTCTGTGGTTTTGCTAACATTTTAATGTCTGTAAGAAACCTGTCAAGCTTTAACTTGACCTTTGATAAACAGCTTATATCTATCATATTATGTTTGATTCCGAAGTGGCGTGCAATACTCCTCATACGCCTCTACTACCTTCTAATTTTTTCCCACCTCACCAACAAAATTTAATGTTCCTAAAATTTCTTGAGCATTTCCGCTGGCTGAATTTAAGAAAATTGCAATTTTGGTTTCGTCATCTTTGTCACACAGTCCAGTTGCAGTTAGATAGATAGGACAATTATTCATGAACTTCTTATAATTTTGACTGGTATGCTGATTACACACGATGCTTTCTGGTAGCTTAGCAGACTCCATTTCTTAGGTTTACTACAACTGGATTCTTGTTAAGAGTTCTTATAGACCTGATATCTGGTGTTATTGTATTTACTGCGAACATGTACATAAAGACACACACATAAATTTTTATATTTTATTTGTGCTTCTTGACAACGTGTAACTTTTTATACTACCTACCTTCAATGTTAGTACTGCCAACATAAGTGAAGCGTGCATTTCCATAACGTTGTAAGTGCCAATATGCCTTATTTGGTTTTTTTTAAGTTAAATGAGTTGCAAGTGCCATGTTCCCATCGCCTAAAATTTATTTCATGTCGATATGGCTAGCCACGGCTGAAAATTGGGGATAAAGTAGCGGTGCAAGTCATAACGTTGTAAGTATCGTAGTGCAATTCTGTTAAATGTAGAGGGGCGCATCAGTTACTAAATTATTTTTGTTTGGACGTGTTGGGTTGGTTTAAACATAAGTATTTGGAACGAATATGATGAAACTACAGAAAAAACGGTCCAAAAAGAAAAGAAGAAATGTTGATAGTTGGAAAAAAAAAATAAAACCAAGAAAATGAGAAACTCTGGCGAAGAATATGTTTCTCTAGTCAATAAAAAGACCGTTACAAAGAAAATGCCACCAGCGATGTAAGTATGGTTTAAAGAGATACTATCTAAATTAGACGTTAAAACATAAATAATTTTTTTTTGTTTAAATCGATCTTTATAATCCAAAATTGTTTTAGGTAAAATGCAAGTGTTCACTACCATGTAGATCGATAAGACTAGAATACCTTGTTGAGTTGTACAATCATTTCTATGAAATGGCTGATTATAGTAAGCAGCAAAGTTACCTACAAAGGTTTATTCATCCCCAAATAATCAAAGGAGACGTCATGGTCAGTACGAACATCCCAGTGAAAGTAGAGAAAGCACTCTTTCACCTACCATTTACTTTTGCCTGGAGGATCTGAAATAAGGGTTTGCCTCAAAACATTTTGTAGTACGTTTGCCGTAACTCCAAGAAGAGTGCATTTTTTGGGAGAAAAAATTCTTGATGGTAAAATGGATATGTCAGAAAAAACGAGGAGGGGCTCGACAAAATATTTTCAAGACTGTCTGGACTAACAAGATTATAGAGCATATCGAAAGTTTTCCAAAATTGAGAGCCACTACGCAAGGGCGAAAACCCCGAATAAGCTCTTCTTGTCACCGGATTTAAACTAAGTAGAATGTACCGTGCATTTTTAGAGAAATATTGTGCAGATTATCAGCCGCCTAACAAACCACCAGTGACTAGACAATGGTATAATGAAATTTTTATATAAGAATTTAACTTATCTTTTGCAAGGCCTAAAGTAGATACATGCTCCACATGTGATAGTTTGGCTGTTCAAATAAAATCAGGAGATAAAGCTGCTGTAACAGAACAGAGCTTCACCATCGGAGCAGAGGCTGCTACAAAAGCAATGTCAACTGAGACCAAAAATGCATGTACAAGTAATTGCTATGTCTTTCCTTCGATATGCAGCAGCAAATTTACATTCCCCAATTAACTCACTCCGAAATGTACTATTCACAATAGCTTGCAGTGTGTAACTTAGGAATTCACGATTCCATCACAGGAAAGGGATTCATGTGTTTATGGACTGAGGACTTTGGGGGAAGGGGTGCCTTGTAAATTAGCTCCTGTTTATATACTTACCTTACTAAGGAAATTGGCAATCACGGAAAGAAAAAGCTTATTTTGTGGTCGGATAATTGTGGAGGTCAAAATAAAAATCAGTTCATGATCGCCATGTATTTGACCATACTAGCAAATAACGTTTTTGAGATATTATTCATAAATTTCCTGTAAAAGGACACACTTTCCTTAATTGCGACAGAGATTTCGCAATCATAGAAAAACGTAAAAAGTGTGTAGGCTTATACATTGATGAATGTTGTTAACATCATTATCGAGGGCCCCAGAAAAATCCATTCTCGTGCATGGTGGTTAAGGACTTTTATGATTTCAAAACCGTTGCCTGTGATAAACTGAACACAAAGAAGTTAGGAATTTCAACAGCTACGCAGCTTCGTCTTACAAGAAAAAAATTTGGTACGGTGATGGTGGCTAAAGGACATAGTGAGCTCGCTAGATGGAGTGAGACCAATGTACTCAAATCTGGAGTTACATTAGAAGACTTTAAAATCGTAGACCTTCAAAAAAACTTAAAACTCACTTTGGTATCCCAGAGAAAAAAAGAACAGATATGAAAAAATGCTCCCTTATCTTCACGATGATGCCAAGAAGTATTTTAAAGAAAAATTAGGTCAACCAGGGCAAGTTTCTACTGTAGGAAACAACGGTTAAAAATCTGGCACTTAAAACGTTTTGACTTGCAAACCTGATGGCACTTACAACGTTTTGACCTTAGACAGATTTTTGAATTTTTTTTTAAGTAAGCTTTGTTTATTGTTCCTTTGCGGTATGTTTGTATTATATAATACCTTTAAAGTAATCCTTTTTTAGTATGTTACATTATAAGAAATAAACATGTTCGATAAAAAACTGTTTTTTACTCCTCCTGAAAATTTATAATTGGCACTTACTACTTATGGAATTACTTCAAGTTATATCATATAATTTTTTATAAGCTTAATGTTACTATCTCATATACGTAATTTTTGAATAAGAACCCTGCCTGTGTTATCCTCAGCCACTTTCACGTGTTAAGAGTGCAGATTTTTGCATGCATTCATTTGCGTATTTGAAATGAATGTTTTTTTGCTTCTCATTGCTTTTTCTTATTTACGTAAAAAAAATTTTCTAGTAAACTTTCCTCCTTATTTACGTACAAACAATAAAACGCAATAATTAAATCAAAATAAGTTCAAAATTAAAACAAAATTTATGGAATTCCCAAAAAATCTATACTCAATGGTACGACGATTTTTTTTTAGATAATATATTATCACCAAATGTAATTATCATTCCTATTCTCTAGATTATAAAATATTGCCATTACGTTAAACTTTATTTAAGAGTATTGATTTAGTAATCAGATGCACTTCTTTTAAGACGTGCTTGGCATGAACATTTCCTTTAGCTTCTTTTCCTGCAAATTTCCTAATGAAAATTTGTGAGCTAGGTTGCACAAGTCAGAAGTCTTCAGGATATCTTGGCTGAACTTTTAAGTTCCCATTAAGTATGTGTATCAGGAGGATGTGTGTGCAGAATAAATTTTATTTCCAATAGTAGTATTTTTCAATTAGGAAGTTGTTTTTTCTTAATAAATAACGGATATTAGTATAATGTTTATTTCATCTATACAAGCTAAAATATATTACGTACAAGAAAAAAGAAAATTTACTTTAGAACATTTTTAATAAAAAGAATATCCATCTTAAAAATAATTATTTAAACTTTATTTAACCGACATTTCAGAGGTCTATAAAACAATTGACTATGAATGGCTATATGTTAGATGCTTTTCCTTGTCCTTATTAACCCACATATTACTGACACTATTTTTTTTTAATTTTATCTTTACTCAAAAAAATATAAGAAAATGTGTCTTATTTATTTACAAAAAATACTAAAATAATAATTTTTGCATTAGCTGTCAAAATACATCATCTTCGTTTAAAAGGACAGCAGTAAGAAACAGTATATATATTAGAAAGTAAAACTTTATTAATACAAAAATAAAATCAAAGTATGGAAATCCTTAAAACATTGTTTAGAGTGTAATGGCATTTTACATTTTTCGCACAAAAATTGAACCTTTTTCTTGCAAACTCCGCAACGAGGTTGTTTTTCTCGATAAACACTTAAATGGTTCATACTATAGTATCTTGAATGTAAGACCGTGTTGGGATTCCGTTTTGTTGGGTCGCGATGGTTTTTTTTTTGTGGGTTTCCAGAAGGTTGCAAGCTATTTGCCTTCTAAATTCAAGCTGATCAAGGCTTCTTTCGTCGATTTGGTCTAATTGCCACGCCTTTTGAATAAAAATGTCTATTTCATGTAGTATTAACGGAAAGTACCCTTTTTTTCATCTTATAAAGATCCGGTAAAGACTAATGTTTTGGTCACAGCGGTCTACGCCACCCATAAAAGAATTGTATTGCATTATGTATAATCATATTTGGTTAAGAAACAAAAAGGTGTCTCTTGGCCTATTCCACTGCGACCTTTTTAGATCTATTGTGGTCTGCCAGTCCTAGATAACATTCTCTAGCCTGACCCTTTTTATAAAGTCTAATAGCTTCGAGACTGTTCCTTTCATGTAGCTATTTGCCGGTGGATTTTCTTCTCCTAATGCAAAGAACTACACATTTGCCAGACTGTCACACTGACATAAAATGTCCCATGCTATTTCTTTTTCGAGGTGACAAAATCTGCACAGGTCATGATCTGATAATCCCATTAGCTTCAAGTCCGTATTCAGCTTACAGTGCCCTGTTAGAAGACCTACTATGGCGTTAACCGTTTTCCTGTCTTTGCTTATTAGGTCTGCCGTAAATTTTGACGATTGTTCTGTAATGAACTGTTTCGCCTGTCTTTGTCCTGGTGAATTCCTCCACCATTTAAGAGATTTGTGAGCTACGCACTTCATTGTAGGCGTTCTTGTTACTGACTTTGTAACGCTGCAGAAGG
The DNA here is from genome assembly GCF_040954645.1 of Diabrotica undecimpunctata. Taxonomy (NCBI): domain Eukaryota; kingdom Metazoa; phylum Arthropoda; class Insecta; order Coleoptera; family Chrysomelidae; genus Diabrotica; species Diabrotica undecimpunctata. The sequence goes on from NW_027313132.1 coordinate 6,570, forward strand.
GTTCCGGTCCAGTGAATAACATTGATGAGCCTTCTTTGGCTGCCTGACTATCTGTAACGATGGCAACTGAACAGAACTTTCTTTCCTGCCTTTCTATTTCTTCCACGCAGTAATGGATTGCCGTTATTTCCGCCTGGAAAACTGTCACATCCTTAGATAGACTTACCGGGAAATGTATTCCTTGATTTATCCTTACTATGCCGGCTCCCACACCCTCCAATGTTTTTGGCTTATCGGCTTTTATCTCCTCGATTAGCTTTCTCTTATCAGCACCATGCATCTGGCTTATATGTCGCTGACTATGGAATAATCTGTGCATCACTGATCTAGCTTCGCCCTGTATAAAGATATGAAGTGGTGGTACATAGGTTTAGATAGCAGCAGGAATTCCAACGATGCAATAAGAGTTGTTTTTATGGCCTCCGTAATACACAGGCATGCTAGACTTTGTGTATTACCTAGCAGCCTTATTGCTCCCACTTGCTGCGTAATTGTTCACCAACTCACCGAGCCATAGGTAATCATGGGTCTAATAACCCTTGTATATAACGATAGAGTGATTTTGGGGTTATGTCCCCAATTCTTACGGCACATTCTTCTACATCTGCCCAGGGACATAGTAGCTTTCTGTGTGGTTTTCAGAAAGTGAGTATTCCATATAAACCTATGATATAAATACACCCCAAGGTATTTTGTTTTTTTGGCAAATTAAATCTCTGTTTCTTCCAGCACCGTTGGTTTTAAGCCTTGTAATGCTCTTTTTTTTTGGTTAAGTTGACGATTTGTATTTTCTGAGCATTGTCTATCAGTCTTTCTTGTTTACACCAGTCGTCAACTATATTTATGGCTGCTTGCATTCTCTCAGATACCACTTGACCAAACCTGCCCCTGACAACGATTGCTATATCGTCAGCATATCCTAGAGAATTGGAGCTTTCTGTATACAGATTTTTGAGGAGATCATCTACCAAGGTTGTCCAAAGTAAAAGGGACAAAACTCCTCCTTTTGGACAGCATCCGCCTACTTTTGCTTTCATAGTTGCTTTACCCAGAATGGGCATTACTGTTTTATTCTCCAGGGATGACCGTATCCATCTGCATATTACCGCAGGTGCGCCTCGTATACTCATAGCTTCTATCAAAGAGCTGGTAGTAACATTATTAAATGCCTCTTCTATATCTAAAAAAGCGGCCATTGCTATCTCTTTGTCTTCCATTGACTTTGACTTTCTGAGCGCTGGTCTGTCTTAAAATATTCTTCCATCCTTCCTTGTCGAGCATCTCCCTTCTCCATTTTATTACTTAAATCTCCCTTAAATCGTTCTGTACATAATAGGAATACAAAAATCAAAAACGACGGTTTTAAATTACCGTGTAGTAAACGTGGTACCAATTGTGGATTTAATCAATACTTAATGAATAGGTACTGATTATATAGATACTTTGGGAGGTTCTGTTTTATTGTGACATTATTATATAGGATTAAACTAAAATTTATTGTAATGAGAAATAAATGTTACTTATCTTTTGATTTTCAAACCGAAAAACGTTTTTAACTGTTTTATTTAAATTCTTTCATAGATTTTACTGAAATTATATTTGAAATTTTAATTAATTTTTTTTTAAATTCATAATTTTTCATCAGTTTTACTAAAAGTTTCATAAATTTTACAGTACGTTTCTCTGATTAATTTTCATTAGTACTAGTCTGCTGACTTGAATTTGAAGGCCTCTTGGTCGCGGTAGTCTCCATTCTCAATTCGATCGTTCTTGACATTTTTAAAACCACTAGAAACTATATCACAGTCAGCAGTTACAGCGCAACTACTTCACAACAAAATATTTTAGCAGCATTGTTGATCGGACAGTGGCAAATTTTAAAAATGTAATACCTGTACCGAAAACCTGATATATTTTTTTAAAAAAGGCAATTTTTTTAACTAAGCTAAAGTGTTAATCTTGCCCAACAACCTTTCTCCTTTATCCGGGCTTAGGACCAGCAACAAGAGCATTGAGGTAGTAAATATTTTCAATGATCTGGTAGGCGGAGTTAAAAACCTTGACTTACCGAAATGTAAAACTACTAAGCTAAAATTAATATTTTCAGCAAAAAATAAAATAATTATGTTTTCAGAAAATTAATTAAACAGTCAACAAAGTCGTATTTAAAAAAAAAATACAGAAACACTAGACTCACTCAACTCAATAGATAACTGCTAGGGTTGTAGCCTAGTCTTACCGATTTCTTAACTTTATGAGTACTCCTCCCCTAGTAGGGTACTTATCCTGGCGTATTTCTGACCGCGAAAATAGTGCTCATTCCTCGAAATTAGTAACTTATGCATAAAAAAGGACAATAAGGCAGTAAATACTACCAGAAAAACAAGACAGGCTGAATTTACTCTGGAAGAAACCGGTGGCAAAATACATTAACAAGATTCATAAGCTAATTCTTCACATTGAAAGAATTTTTATATAAAAACCTTTTTACAAGAGGGCTTTGTTTATTATAAATTATAATAAAATTCGAATACAAAGAAGGTTTGTTAGCGTCAGTTTCAATATTCTTGCTTATTTACACCATGACAAACTTAAGTATCAAATTTAAATACTCTAGTTCTTTTGGTTAACACAAAAGCCATAATTATACAAAAATGAGTAGAAAACGTCCTTTAATTTGACCCGGTCAAATGCCTTCTTTAGGTCGACGAAACATAGATATGGCCATTTGTTGTATTTTAATGATTTCTCTTGCACTTGCCTCATTATAAATGTAGAGTCGTTGCATGATCTTCCCGACCTAAAATCTTGTTGTTCTTCTGATAATATTATAGTTTCATTCAGTTTATTGGTTATCACTTTGATTATTGTTGTGTTTAATAAATCAGTTGCTCTGTAATTTTCCGGGTCCGATTTGTCTCACTTTTTGAAGAGAGGTATTAGCATGCTTGATCTCCATTCTTGAGTAATTCTGTTTTGTTCTGTTATGTTTTGAATTAGTTTTAATAGTAGTTTGGCCAGATCTAGTCCTCCGTACTTTATAAGTTCGTTCGGTATTCTGTCCTCTACTGGTGATTTTCTATTTTATAATTTCCTTATCGCTTCCTTTACCTCTTCCTCCTCAATATTAATTCTTTGTTTGTCGTGATTTCTGGTGTTGGTGCTTCACTATCGTCACAATAAACAAATAGGGATCGAAAGTAGTCTACCCATGTTTTTTTCTAAATATGTTTCGTTTTTATTAGTTCGTTCATCTCTTTTCTTTATCCTCTGATCATTCTCCATTTTTCTTTTGTTCTGTAGAAGTCGTGTTCCATCTGTTTTGAGAAGCTCTGCCAGTGTTCTCTTTTTATTTGTCTAACTAAAGTATTCTTTTCATTTCTGATTCGTTTATAGTGGAAATATGAATGTTGTGTTTGTTATGTTCCGTATTGTAAAAAGGATGTCTTATTTTCTTCACAATTTGTCTTTACTTACTCTCTAAACCATGGAGAGTGCTTACTCATTTTGGGAAATTGTCTTGTGGTCTTTGGCAGGTATAGATGTCTACACTTACATTCCTACTTCTGCCTACCCTGCCCGCTCCTTTGTTACTGGACACAGGAATAGGCAGATTGAGACCCCGAATCTGAAGGGAACCATATCTCTCTTGATAATATATATATATATATATATATATATATATATATATATATATATATATATATATATATATCTGAATTTCTCTGAATTTACTTTATCGATGTCTCGTCTGGAGTCTTGAATTGCTTCTCTAGTAAGTGCTAGACTTGTCCTTTTTGAAATATTTTTAGTTTTATGGTTGTTTTTGTGGAAACTTAACTTCATACACTTCCAAAAGGTTTAATTTTGCTATTGCACCGACACGGATTCCCATCGAAAACATCATTAGCGAAGTGGAAACGACTATCACTAAATTACCATCAGAAACAGCCGAGATTATTAGACAAGACGTATCACAAATATTAAGAACAGCCAAGCCTCCGAAAAAGAATCTAACTTACGAAGAAAAGAAAGCCCTGAAGAATATACAACAAAACAAAGACATTATCGTTCTTCCAGCTGACAAGGGCAACGCTACTGTCATAATGAACATTAAAGACTACGACACAAAAATAAAAAACATTCTAAACAATAGTGCATATCAAAAAATCGCAACAGACCCAACAACGTATCTGGAGAAAACAACGAAAGCCAAAATACAAGCGTCAATCATCAAGAAAGAACAACAGTTCCAGCTCATTCCACGAGAAAAGTCGTCAAGCTGTCCAAAACTGTACGGTTTACCCAAAGTACATAAGGCAGAGCTACCATTACGACCAATAGTCAGCTCTATCGGATCACCGTTAAAATCACTGGCACAATTTCTGGCTGACCAGCTACAACCATATGCGGAGGAAGCGGATTCTTAGTCAAGAACGCAAGCTACTTTATCGACCGTATCAAGGACGTTATTCTGGAACCTGAACACTTATTAGTGAAATCGGTAAGATAGTTTCGAAACAAATTCAGATTTCTGCTTTTGGAGCCTTCTAAAAATTGCAAGGCATAGCCAGACGTTGATAAAGATGTTAATAGAGACATGGGGAATCTAAAAATTGCATTCCACGACATGTCTCGTCAACTAAGCAGAAATACTTAACGAATTTGTTTCTTGTACTCATACAGAGTAGATCCGAATAAAATGAAAAAGACAGAAAAGATTCGATTTCACGTTCAAAGCGTCTATGTATCTGTTGATACGTATTTCGACTTAATAAGTCTCATCAGAACAGTTATTTATAGCCGTTCTTAACGTGAAAAATAATCTTCTCTGTCTTATTAGGAAGCAACAATAAAATGGCTTCGTTATGGATGCAATAGCGACATCTTAGAGATAGATATCGCTATTGCGTCCATAACGAAGCCATTTTATTGTTGCTTCGTAATAAGACAGAGAAGATTATTTTTCACGTTAAGAACGGCTATGAATAACTGTTCTGATGAGACTTATTAAGTCGAAATACGTATCAACATCAACATATAGACGCTTTGAACGTGAAATCAAATCTTTTCTGTCTTTTTCATTTTATTCGGATTTACTCTGTATGAGTACAAGAAACAAATTCGTTAAGGATTTCTGCTTAGTTGACGAGACATGTCGTGGAATGCAAATTTTAGATTCCCCATGTCTCTATTAATATCTTTATCAACGTCTGGCTATGCCATGCAATTTTTAGAAGGCTCCAGATTAAAGCAGAAATCTGAATCTGAATTTGTTTCGAAACTGTCTTACCGATTTTTCTATTAGATGTCGCTATTGCGTCCATAACGAAGCCATTTTATTGTTGCTTCCTAATAAGACAGAGAAGATTATTTTTCACGTTAAGAACGGCTATGAATAACTGTTCTGATGAAACTTATTAAGTCGAAATACGTATCAACAGATACATAGACGCTTTGAACGTGAAATCGAATCTTTTCTGTCTTTTTCATTCAACTTATTAGTGAGCTTTGATGTAATCTCATTATTCACCAATATCCCAGTAAAAGAATTATTAGAAATCATACGTAGAAAATATCCAATACCACAGGATACACTAAACTTGACGAGGCATTGCTTAAACAACACCTACTTCATCTACAAGGACCAGAGGTACAAACAAGTCGAAGGAGCACCGATGGGTTTATCACTGTCACCCGTAATAGCCAACCTTTTTATGCAAGATATGGAATCAAAAGCTATAGAAACAGCAGAACATAAACCCAAACTATGGCTTAGGTATGTTGACGACACATTTATTATCTGGACGCATGGAGAAGAGAAACTTGAATGAATTCCTACAACACATTAACAATATCCATCAAAAAATACAGTTTACCATGGAACGGGAGAATAATTAACAACTTCGATTCCTAGATGTGTTAGTTCTTAAGAAAGAAGACGGAAGCATACGACATACAGTATACCGAAAACCAACCCATACTGACAGGTACTTACACGCAGACTCACACCATCATCCTGCACAATTAAATTCGGTAATAAAAACCTTAATAACAAGATCTGAGAAACTGGCAAACGAGGACCATCAGAACGAAGAAATGCACAAAGTCAAAACAGCTCTAAGGAAAAATGGTTTCTCCATGTCCACGATTGAAAAAGCACAGAAATCAGGAAACAACAGCAAAGATTCAAAAAAAAAAACAGTCGGAAAAATTATCCTGTCCTATATAAAGGGTACGAGAGACAAAATTAGCAGAGTTCTAAGAAAAAAACAAAAGAGAAACTATTTTTAACACCGACAGAAAATCGCAACCATATTACCATCAGCAAAAACAAAAGTTGCATTGCAAAAATCAAGGCGTATACAGAATCCCGTGTGAAGACTGCGATAAATCGTACAGCGGACAAACAAATCGAAGGATACAGGTTAGATGCGAAGAACATCGAAATGTCATCGAAAGAAAAGAGAAAACCTTATCCTTAGCGCAACACATGTCATAAACACAGGACACAAAATAGACTTAAATGGAACAACAATGCTAGCCAACATCGAAAATAAGGCCAAACGGGTAATCAGGGAAGCCATAGAGATCGAAAAACATCCGAAAAATTTTAAACACCAGAGATGATGCCCAAAGACTCCAAACACGTGGAAATCAATTCTGCAGAAAAACGTAGAAATTAAAATAACGAAGAAGACAACGATCACTCTGCGCACAGGACCAATCACAAGAAGCGCAACAAGATATTAAAACTTAGCGTGCAGCGACCGAGAAAACAGTTCGCCTGGAACATCAAGAAGAAGCAGAACTAATCTGACTTGACAATGGCAAGTGTGACCTTGCCGAAACGTCGCCAAAACAATGGTTTTTATAAAAATCAAAACTATTTAACGCGGAGTCAAACCCGGAAAACAACTGAAACCACATATAGCTCCCGCGGAAATTTCAAATCCATTATATATATATATATATTATATATATATATATATATATATATATATATATATATATACACAACGCAAAAGTCTAGGGATATTTTTATAAATGGACGTATTTTGTTTATCTGTAATCAACTTAAAAAACTAATACAAAAATTTGTAGTTTAAATAATTGTTGTTTAATATGTCAAAAACCATAAATTGCAAAATACAGAAAATTGGAGCAAAAAAAAACTATATTGAAAATCACCCATCTTTCACATACCACCATAAAATGTTAAAAATACGAAATATAAACTTAAAATAAAGTATGGCCACCACGTTGGTTTATCACAGCTCTACATCTACTGTTCATGCTCCGAATCACATTGTTAATGTCAGCTTGAGGTAGTTGTGTCCATTGTTCTCTCACAAGCTCTTTTAATTGAAATTCATTGTAGATGAGATTGCTCAATGGGATTCAAGTCAGGCGATTGTGCTCGCCACGGCAATACATCCATACCCTCGTTATCCAACCAGTTTGTTACAATATGCGCAACATGTGGCCGAGCGTTATCGTGCATAAAGTAAAAATTTTCTCCAACAGCGGCAGCAAACGGGCGCACAACAGGTTCAAGAATAGTGTCCAAATATTGCTGACTTGGGAGAAAGCCACGTGAGAAAATGAGGTCAGTTCTTCCGTCAACCATGATTCCGCCCCAACCATTAATGTACCACCTCTGTATGTATACACTTCTTGAAGATGTCGTAATCGTTCTCCATTTCCGAGTCGTCTCCAAACTCTTGTCCGACGAGAATCTGGATGAAATCCATATCTAGACTCGTCACTAAAACAAAACTGTGGTTCAGTCATTGTCAGTCCAATTCTGAAACTCTTGAAATCAGGTTAATCTATCAGTGCGATTGCCTCTAGATAGAGGTGGACATCTCAGTGGTCGCTGACTACGAAGATTGGCTTCATGGAGACGATTCCTCACAGTACTGCTGCCAATTGTTACATTATGTGCAAGCTGTAATTCATAAACCAGCTCGGATGCTGTAATTGTTGGCTGCCTTCTGGAATTTAAAATTAAATATCGGTCTTGAGCGACGGTTGTAGAGCAACCCCATCCTGGATGTTGCTCGGATGGACTCCCAGTGTCTCTAAACCGACGCCAGAAAACGACTTACCGACGCTTTGGGAGACACCCAGCTGGTCAGCAACTTAAGTTTGTCGCAAACCAGCTTGAAGGAGGCTCACGGCTCTATTCATATCATCCAACGTTAAATGTTGTCGTTGCATGGTAAAAAGACAATATCTTTAACTCACCTATTAGCAAGAATGGTATAAAGTGACTAAAATTAAAAACAAAGAAAACATAAAAATGTCGATTTTTTTTGTCTCTTATAAAAAACATTCTAAAACACTTATTGCTATCAGTTTTACAATTTTTTTTGATAAGAAGTGAGTGTCTGTATCAAAAATTATAGTACAAGCAAATTTATATGGTCATGAAATTTCTGTCATTGGTATTGTCAAATTATTTAAAATATCCTTAGACTTTTGCGTTGTATATATATATATATATATATATATATATATATATTGATTGGATTTTAAAAAGTGACACACCGTATAATGCCTGATTAGTCATTAACAAATTCATCTTAATTTTAGTGTACTAAGATTTTTCCATGATAAAATAATGAAACAAAAGTTAAGTAGTGCGCTAATTAATGGAAATATTCAACATAAAATTCAATATAGAATATAAAAATCTAACAACAAATGTGTTTATTAGTCTGTATTTCTTAAAGTACAATTTGATACCTCCTTGGCATGCTTAAATTGTTAATTTCGTTTTAAGACAATAGGATCCATTCCTATGTAAGAAGATCTTTAAGACCTTGTCTACTATAACATTCTGCAGATGAGTAGTAATTTATTTCTGAAGCATATTCCATTTATGTTTGATTTGGTTAAAATCTGGCAATTGTGCTGGCCAAAATAAAAGTGTAATATCCTCAATAAGAAACCAAAATCTTACTGTTATTACAGTACGTGGCCTTTAATAATTCTGCATATAATGCAAATTAGGACCTGCAGCAGTGGCAAATATAAGGACAATAGGTTCTAAGATATGATTAATATAGGGGAAGAGGGAGACTTGATCCCACCGTTACATTTTTTCAGATAGCTCCTTTTACAACCAATCTAGAACCTTGATAATTTAGTGGAACATTACAAATTTATCACAGTTTTGGGTATTGTACACCCGAAAAATATACTGCTAATAAAAAACGAGTTTTTGTAGAATTTCGTAACATGGAGAAACTAATCATGTCTCCCCCGTACTCCGGGAGACTTGATCCTTGTGTATGGGAGACTTGATTATACCTTTCCAGATTTACGATATTAAAATAAAACCAAAAATTGGATGCTGAAAACTAACTTTACTCAGTCATGACTTATAACAAATAATGTTATTAAAAATATAATATAACACTTTCTGGCAAAAAACTATACTGAAAAATGATAAAAGAAAAAAAAATTATTCTCGAATATTGAACATCCTTAGTGATTTGGGAAAGACAAAACATCCTATGCGCTTACTGTAGCTCCTAAAAGTCGGGCGTGGTAACTTTTTTAAAATTTGGTCACGTGGGACTTCACCCATGTCTTCTTTTTCTGGCCACTTAAAGGTTTTTTCATCCCTTTTTTGGGCAAATTTGATTTTAAAATCCTCGTTCTTTTTTTCCATTATCTGTCCTACGTATCGATGGACTAAGTTTCTTTCGGAGACAAAGCTGACAATTACCCAATCTTGCACACTCAACTTAAACTCGTCACCTTCTGCTTCCGATTCACATTCACTATCTGTATCTACTTGCATTTCATCATTAGGATCATATTCAGACTCTGACGATGGTAGTATAATGTCACTGCCCCCCGAACTTGAAGATTCCCTCAAATCCTTAAGTTTTTTGTTTAGTTATTCTTTTTAGGGCTCTTATTTTGGCCCTTTGCTCTTTTTCTAATTTTTTCTCTTCTTTAGCCTTAACTTCAGCTTTAAAGCGCAAGTTTTTCTGGTGTTGCTGTGAGAATTTTTGTAGTTGCTCGCTTTCTACCCTTTGCTGAAGTCCTGGGCCCGGCTTTAGGGTGGAGTCTAATCATTTCTGGGCTAGTAAACGTGGCAGAAGGGAAAGAATGGTTATTGTGCTCTTTTGATGTTTGTTGTAGCTGTTCATTTTGTGAAGTATCTCCATTTACAGAATGGGATCTAATTATTTGAGGTGTAGTGAAAGTACCAGTAGAAGTAGAAGGCTGATTTTCGTCCTCAATTAGTGTTCGTCGTAGTTGTTGATTATTTGAAATGGATCCACTTGAGGAATGTGGTCTAATAATTTCAGGGGTGGTGAAAGTGCCAGTAGAAGTGGAGGGTTGATTATTGTTATCTATGGCTGGTTGTGCAACATCAAACTGGGATAAAGTGGATTTGTTTTCCGGATCTTCGCGATCAGTAACATACGCCGACATAAAATCTTCATCGGTAAAAATATTGGAATTGAAAGGCCATATACCCGTAACTCTGAATCCACTCTTAATATTACGTGGAGTAAAAGCTAGGGGGAAAGCGTAAGCTAAGCATCCTCCGACTTCATATATTGTAATTGTCCTTCCTGGGTGCGCCACCATCCAATCATCACAGGCAGTATTATAAAAACTCTTGAGAGGGCCAAATACACTCGTGTCTAACGCCTGAGGCTTATGCGACGTATGTGGTTGTATGGTAAGAAGAACTATTCCGTGTGCTTTGGCATACGTTATGGCTTCCAGACTAACGTGGCTATCGTGATTGTCCATTATGATTAAAGATTTATTGTCGGTAGTCGCCTTTACATGTTTTTGAAAATGTTCCAAAAATTTGACGAAATTAGAAGCGGTCATCCATCCACTTTCATAAACTACGCCGGTGGTCCCTGGTGGGCTATGATCAATCATGCGGGTCTTGCCAAAGTTTTTCGAGGAAAAACCAAAAAAGGCGGTATATGATTTCCAATTGCGTTGATTGCAGCACAAAGAGTTACTGTTGGTCCACGTTCCCCTGACGTAATTTTACCAACCTGTTTTGCACCTTTGCATGCAATAATCTTCTTTGGCTTATGGACAGTTGAAAGGCCAGTTTCATCTATGCTCCAAATTGCTTCTGATCCAATTCCATTGCTTTCAAGAACTGTCTTTAAATTTATGAAAAATTTTGATACATTGTTTCTGTTAAAGCTAGTTGCTCTAGTAAGACTGGTTGCTTCCGGAGATCGTAGTGATAAGGTCTTCATCCTCTTCAGAAATCCGTATAACCAGTCGTAACTGGCTTGCTTATGTTTATTCCACGAAGCAGGTAATTTTTTATTATTTCTTACGGCAAACTCGTATGCTAGTTCTTTGTTTGTTTGGTTGTAAGGCCATGGTGTAATTTTCTGGCAACATCTAAATAATCTTTAAACATATTTTCCTCTGCATTTGTAAAAATTTGAGCCTTCTTGTAATCAGGATAATAGGTTATTTCAACATTTTCAGATCGTTGTCGGCAAACGTATCTTTTTAATGTCATAACATTTATTTGATAACGACTTGCCGTTCCCTTAAGAGACGTTCCGTTATTAATAACGTCTAATACAGCTTCTTTTAACTTCTGGCTGTCGACTGGTGTTCTTTTCTTTGCTCCTTTCCTCCTTATGTATTGACGTGGCATATCTATAAAATAAAAACACTCATCTATAAGGAGTTTCTGGGAGACTTGATCCCGGGATCACATCTCCCAGATAAGATGTAATCAAGTCTCCCCCAAGACGCCATTTGAATATTTTTGTCGTAAACGTAAACTGAATGATTATAGTGTTAAATAAAAATTATACGAAAAACTCACCTTAACGAATATTTAAGAAAATCAACTTGAAATAATTCTGAAAACACTTCTCGGTAGGAACAAAAAACTTGTAATAAACACGTGCTCTTCGTTGTGGATTCTAATACAAACTAAATTAAATGGGATCTTCAGACATACTAACAGCTACGCTTTGTTGCCGGTTTTATAATTTTAGGCTACTTATTTACTGAAAGTTTAAAGAGTGATCAAGTCTCCCATATGATCAAGTCTCCCTCTTCTCCCCCATTGAGATTAATTCACAGTGTCTTTCACAAAAACGGGAAAAAATTATTTCAGCATACATCATAACTTGTAGACGAAGGAATGGACTAACACCTTGTACGTACATGCCCGAGTCTTTCTTGTTAACCCTTCTATGGCCAACCACCATTGTGTAATAGTAATATTAGCGTCACAGAGTTAGTTACCATAATACCATGTTCGAAACGGCTTGACGAAGTTTTATGAAATTTTTTGTGTATATTCGATTGAATATATCAGTTTGAATTTTGTTCCACGAAAGTTGTTTTCGTTTAAATTAGTTGACCCAGTTAAATCATGATGACGTAGTCAACTATCAACAGAGGTGTTTAATTAATGGAAATTATCTGGAATTTGATCTAACACTTTGCAATTAAATATAGGATCAGTTGCCATTATGCTGAGTAACAATAATTAACCTTGACTTGTAATGAAACGTGGTTAACTGTGAAAAGGCTAGTGAATAATATCATTAATGCAACGATCAACAAGGAAAAATTCAACAAAGGAGAGGATATATTGATGCCACGTATACCGATGATTTCAACGAACGTACCCTTTAATTTTAAACGTTTACAGTTTTCAGTGATTTTAGCTTTTAGAATGACAATAAACAAAACACAAACTAACCATTGTAAGTGTGCGAATTTAACTGCAGAGTTTATATGTTTCACGCATGGACAATTATTTTTGTGTCGGTAAAACACCCATGATTGTATATTTATGCAAAGTAAAGAAAAAAAAAGTATGTATTTAATAAGAATTAAATTTATTCAACTTGAAATGAAGTTCGCCGGGTCAGCTAGTAATTAAAAAGAAGAAGAAAAGTAATTAAAAAAATCTGATAAAGAAAATTATATAAATCAAATTTATTGTGCTAAGTTACGATTGTAGTTTTAAAATAGTATCCTACAAGGGTAAGATTGTATAGTAATAATTACTGTATATTTTATAATGTTAGTTTTTGGATATGTATATATATATATATATATATATATATATATATATATATATATATATATATATATATATATATATATATATATATATATATATATATAAGAAAAAAGAAGTACTTGTGACTCGTTTGGAACAAATATATAACTGTTTTGGATGGGTTGGGAGTCAATAATAGGGCTATTGGTTAACTATTTTTTTATTCTCGAGCTTTCAATTGTGTTTACAATTATTATCAAGAGCTAAAAAAGACAAAATACTTACAAGGTTGAACTAAAAAGAAAAAACAATTTTTGTTAACTTACCAAATAAAAATTAGTTTGGTAAGTAAAAATCACTGCTTACATGTTCAAAATATTTAATATAAAAATGTTTTGATCTAACAAATGTTTCTCCGAAAATTTCTATAATTTTGAAAACAATTTTTTTATAATATAAAAATAATTGAATTTATAAATAAGTTCAAATAGCAACCAATTACAAATAGCCTTAATGTCATAAATGCCAACATAAAATTTTTATTTTTGACAATTATATTGCCAAAAGTAAAACTTCGTTTAAACATTCTTTTTTGTTTAGTAACAAAAAGAAGAAGATTTATTCACCCTTGACAGATGTCTGAAAGAATGTGACAGATATATGGAGAATTAAATATGACATTTTACAAGTTTTATATATAAATCATAAAGAAAGAATATAATTATAAATTTTACTTAAATTTTGAATTTCAGATCTTTTGTTTAAACTCTTATCATTTTTGCTAATACAAACCATTTCCAAAAAAGTCCTTTTAAATTTATTACTTTCACTACATAAAATTTTAATGTTATCAAAATCCATAATATGGTCTTTATCGATTACATGTTCTGCCAAAGCACAAGATGGTTTTTTAATTCTGCAATCACTTTTGTGAGAAATAATGCGATTTGAAAGATTTCTTCCGGTCCTCACCAACATATTCAGCCTCACACTGAGTACAACTAATGCTGTATACTAAATTCGTTTTTTTCAAATTTGTCTATAGGATATTTAGTTTTAGAATATAAAGATGAAATAGTTTTGATGTTCTTTGTTGCTATTTTTATATTGTCAATAACCTTTAGTGTTTGTATTAATTTAGGTGTTAATGATGGTATAAAAGGTAGTGAATGATAATAGATGTTCTGATTGTTAGATACAATGTTTTGAGATTGAGCAAAAAATGGTGTTAAATTATTTATATTATATAAATATAAATAATTTAACACCATTTTTTGCTCAATCTCAAAACATTGTATCTAACAATCAGAACATCTATTATCATTGAGTGAGACCGGAAGAAATCTTTCAAATCGCATTATTTCTCACAAAAGTGATTGCAGAATTAAAAAACCATCTTGTGCTTTGGCAGAACATGTAATCGATAAAGACCATATTATGGATTTTGATAACATTAAAATTTTATGTAGTGAAAAGTAATAAATTTAAAAGGACTTTTTTGGAAATGGTTTGTATTAGCAAAAATGATAAGAGTTTAAACAAAAGATCTGAAATTCAAAATTTAAGTAAAATTTATAATATATATTCTTTCTTTATGATTATATATAAAACTTGTAAAATGTCATATTTAATTCTCCATATATCTGTCACATTCTTTCAGACATCTGTCAAGGGTGAATAAATCTTCTTCTTTTTGTTACTAAACAAAAAAGAATGTTTAAAACGAAGTTTTACTTTTGACAATATAATTGTCAAAAATAAAAATTTTATGTTGGCATTTATGACATTAAGGCTATTTGTAATTGGTTGCTATTTGAACTTATTTATAAATTCAATTATTTTTATATTATAAAAAAAATGTTTTCAAAATTATAGAAATTTTCGGAGAAACATTTGTTAGATCAAAACATTTTTATATTAAATATTTTTGAACATGTAAGCAGTGATTTTTACTTACCAAACTAATTTTTATTTGGTAAGTTAACAAAAATTGTTTTTTCTTTTTAGTTCAACCTTGTAAGTATTTTGTCTTTTTTAGCTCTTGATAATAATTGTAAACACAATTGAAAGCTCGAGAATAAAAAAATAGTTAACCAATAGCCCTATTATTGACTCCAACCCATCCAAAATAGTTATATATATATATAATATATATATATTATATATATATAGTATATATATATCTTTAAATTGAAATTCTCATGACACTAATTAAATTAAATAAACAATGTAAATTTAAAAACAAACTATCTTTAACATGAAATTCTAATGATACTAAATAAATTATTTTAACAAAATTTGGTACCTTTTCTGTCACTGAATGCCTAAATGAAACTGTTTTCCACAATAAAGATTTTAATCACCACTCAATGTCTTCGTTGTCAGCCTCAGTTATCTTTCTTTTGTAAACTTGCCTTGCCAAATACACCACAATGTTTTAATTATCAACTTCCACCATTTTAGAATATTTTTTTTTCTTAATAGTATTTATAAATCAGTAAAATATTTTTCATTCTTCTTTTCTATTTATTCTTCTTTTTAATAATCTTTTTTTCTCTTCCAATAAATATATCTCCAATCACAATATACAATATATATTAACATAATTTTTAATCTTTGATAATTTTCTCTTTATTCTGTTTCTTAATCTTCATTGAACTTACTATATTGAACATCTCACCAACTGACTGACTCTATTCTATCTTGAACTTACTGAACAACTGTCCCCATTGAAAATCTGATCTTACTGACTGACTTTCTGACCTTACTATCTTAAAATTACTAAACAACTGACTCTTCTGACTTCCTTGAATCCAAATGATATCATATTTATATCATTTTTTCTGTTCACGAATGTTCTTGAAAAAATTTATGTTCGAATATTTTCTATTTATTGACATAACCATGTTCGCGAAGATTCTACCGTGAACAAAGGTTAAATTCTGTCTATTGACATCCCGTTTTAACATTAACTAGATAGTTCCTTCCCATTCTATATAGAAGATTACTATTCTAACTAAAATTCTATCGAGAATTTTATGACAATTTAGGCTTTTCAGATCAGAATACAAATTTATATATAAATTACACATTTTAAATTATAAATAACACTATTTTAAATCCATAGCCAAATATACTTTAGTGTATACTTCGTTGCATACAAAGAGGGTGCACACAAATATATTTACAATATCATAATTATCAAAATAAACAAATACATTGCAAAATAAAATACTTTTTAACTTATTGTTATGTTAATTTTCTTAAGAATGCCCTCATATAAATGCTTTTTATAACTATAATTATCTAGTGTATAACTTATAAATTTTTTTTTTTAAACACTATCTTTGTCTTTCCTATATTTAATATCATCTCAGTATATATATATTGTGAGAAAATATTAAATCTAGGAGAAACGAAGGTAATCTAGAATGAACTTAAATAGTGATTAAAGAAGTAATTTATAATTAGTTATATACTAGAGAATATTATAAAAAGTATTTATATGAGGGCATTCTTAAGAAATTAGCATAATAATTAATAAGTTTCAAATTAAAATCTTTATTTTGGAAAACAGTTGTTTTTAGGCATTCAGTGACAGAAAGGTACCAAAATTTGTTAATATAATTTAATTAGTGTCATAATAATTTAAATTTAAAGATAGTTTGTTTTAAATTTACATTGTCTATATTAGATATATATGTGTGTTTCATAATAATTATAATAAAGATAATTTTAAAAAGTGTTTACACAAATTCCTTTGAGAACCGCGATAAAAACCCTATATATATGTTATTTAAAAACACTCATTGCTCATAAAGCTATACACAACAAAACATCATACCAATATATTATATATATATATATATATATATATATATATATATATATA